>NC_142512.1:28668181-28971212 GCF_057876585.1 Rhinolophus sinicus
CTTCTCAAATTTCATGAAATATATGAATATAAACATCCAAGAAGCTCCATGAACTCCAAGATGAACTCAAGAAGACCCACACCGAGATACACTATAATCAAACTGTTCAAAGCCAGAGAGAATTTTGAAAGCAGCAAGAAAAAAGCAACTCATCACATACAAGGGATCCTCAATAAGATAATCAACAAATTTCTCATCAGAAAATTTGGATGCCAGAAGGCAGTGGGCTGATGTATTCAAAGTGCCAAAAGAAAATAAAACCTGTCAACCAAGAATCCCATATTTGGCAAAATTGTCCTTCAAAAGTGAGGGAGAAATTAAGACAGTCCCAAAAAAACAAAAGCTGAGGGAGTTTGTGACCACCTGACCTGCCTGCAAGAAATACTAAAAGGAGTCCTACAGGTTGAAACAAAAGAACACGAGACAGTGATGCGAAGCTGTATGAAGAAATAAAGATCTCAGTAAAGGTAAATACATGGGCAATTATTAAAGCTGGTATTGTTGAATCAATGGTGTGTAACTCCATTTTTTGTTTTCTACCCAATTTAAGAGACTAATATATTAAGATATTATTAGTTTATGTTCTTGGACAAACAATGTATAAAAATGCAATTTTATGACATCAACAACTGAAAGAGGTAGGGATGGACCCATTAAAGAAGCATTGTTTTTGTAGGTTATTAAAGTTAAGCTAGTATAAATTCAAACTAGAGTGTTATAACTACAGTTTTAGGATGTAAAATGCAATCCCCATGGTAACCACAAAGAAAATAGCTAAAGAATATACATAAAAGGAAATGATAAAGAAATTTAAATATTTCCCTACAAAAATCAAAATCAGACTAAACACCAAAGAATGAAAGAATGAGGGTCAGAAAAGCTATAAGGCATATAGATAACAAATAGCAAAATGACAGAAGTAAGTCCCTCCTTGTTGGTGATTACTTTAAATGTCAATGGGTTATATTCTCCAGTCAAAATACAAGTTAGCAGAATGGATAAAAACACATGGTCCAACTGTATGCTGTCTACAAGTCTCACCTTAGGCCCAAAGACATAAATAGATTGAAAGTGAAAGAAGGGAAAAGGATATTCCATGCAATAGTATAATGGCTATACTAATGTCAGACAAAATAGACTTTAAACCAAAAAAAACAAACAAACAAACAAAAAGGTTAGAAGAGACAAAGAAGGACATTATATATTAACAGAAGATTCAATACAGCAAGAAGACGTAACAATTATAAACATTTGTGCACCTAATAACAGACCATCAAAATATATCAAGCAAAAATGAACAGAATTGAAGTAAGAAATACACAGTTCTACAATAATAGTTGGAGTCTTCAGTATCCCATTTTCAATAATGGATAGAACAACTGGATATCCACATGCAAACAAATGAAGCTATACCCTTACCTAACATCACACACAAAAATTAACTTAAAATGGGTCCATGACCTAAACGTAAGCCCTAAAACTATAAAACACTTAGAAGAAAACATAGGGCAAAATCTTCACAACATTTGATTTGACAGTGGTTTCTTGGATATAACACTAAAGGCACACACAACAAAGAAAAAAATAAACAAACTGGACTTCATGAAATTAAAAAT
This sequence comes from Rhinolophus sinicus, assembly GCF_057876585.1. Taxonomy (NCBI): domain Eukaryota; kingdom Metazoa; phylum Chordata; class Mammalia; order Chiroptera; family Rhinolophidae; genus Rhinolophus; species Rhinolophus sinicus. The sequence goes on from NC_142512.1 coordinate 28,669,798, forward strand.
TTTGAAAAAACTAAATGGGCAACTCATAGAAAGGGAGAAAATATTTGGAAATCATATCTGTTAAAGGATTAATATCCAGAATACATAGAGAATTTCTCAAACTCAACAACAAAAACAAAAAATGGGCAAAGCACTTAAGCAGACATTTCTCCAAAGAAGATATACAAATAACCAATAAGTACATGAAAAAATGCTCAACATCACTAACCATTAGGGAAATACAAATCAAAACTACAATGAGATACCTGAGATACCATCTCATATCTATTAGGATGGCTACTAAAATAAATAAATAAATGTTGTTGGTGAAGATAAAAGAAATTGAAACCCTTTGCACTGTTGGTGGGAATGGTACAGCTACTATGAAACATGGTATGCAGGTTCTTCGAAAACTTAAAAACAGTATTACCATGTGATCTAGCAATTCAATTTCTGGGTATATAACCAAAAGGGTCTTGAAGAGGTATCTGTATACCCATGTTCATAGCAACTACTCACAATAGCTAACATGTAAAAGCAACCCAAGTGTCCATCAATGGATGAATTGGTAAGCAAAACATGCTATATTCATATAATAGTATAAAATTCAGCCCTAAAAAGGAAGGAAATTCTGACATATGCTACAACATGGATGAACATTGAGGACAATCTGTAAAGTGAAATATGCCAGTCACAAAAAGACAAATATTGTATGATCCCACTTACATGAAGTACTTAGAGCAGTCAAATCACAGAGTCAAAAAATAGTATAGTCATTGCCAGGGGCTGATGGGAGGAGGAAATGGAGTTTCCTCCTAAACCCCTTGGGGTTTAGAGTTACAGTTTTGCAAAGGGAAAAGAGTGCTGGAGATGGATGGTGGTGATAGTTGTACAACAATATCAATGCATTTCATGCCTCTGTACTACACACTTAAAAATAGTTAAGACAGCAAATTTGATGTTATATGTATTTTACCATGGTAAAAAAAAATAGTAGAAATCTATGTTTCCTGTCCATGACATGTAACACAAATAATATCTGGGTGGTCTAAATTTGCACTGTTATTTTGGATTTATGTAATTGATGAAGATTAATATCTGTGTGTGAGGGTACCTAATATAGATTTGTTAAAGAATATTTCATTTCTCATGGGGATATTCTCTAGGAATGAAGAAGAGCAGAAAGATGTCATGATAAACTGCATGTCACATTTCTTGAATTAAGAAAAAATATTTGGGAAAACATAAAATATCTATCTGGATTTTTGAAAGCAATATATAAATTCTACCTTTTCTTAATTTAACTTTTGCTTTCCTTTTTTAAAATTTAGAAATATTGGTTTTCGCATTCTATATAGCCATTTTCCTTTTTTTTAAATTAAATTTATTGGGGGTGACAATGGTTAGTAAGGTTACATAGGGTTCAAGTGTGCATTTCTATAATACATTTTCTATATATCACATTGTGTGCTCATCACCCAGAGTCAGTTCTCCTTCCATCACCCCTTCCATTTGACCCCTTTTACCTTCTTCTACCATCCCTCCCCTTACCCTCTGGTGACCATTAAACTGTTGTCTGTGTCCATGAGTTTTTGTTTCTTTGTTTGTTTTTTTGTTCCTTTGTTGCTTTCAGTTTTATATCCCACATATAAGTGAAGTCATATGGTCCACCTGTCCTTTGAAATAAACTATGCACAACAGGCAATATACTCCTTATTGAGTATACAATTTATTGGCAAATAGAATATAGTAATTGTCCAGTTGGTCTTTGTTTTAGCTATATCAATGTAATAAATGCCAGGATTTTTTAAAAAGTAACCCATACAATTTTTTTTCATATACCATGTTTCCCTGAAAATAAGACCTAGCTGGGCAATCAGCTCTAATGCATCTTTTGGAGCAAAAATTAATATAAGACCCGGTCTTATTTTACTATAAGACCAGGTATAATATAATATAATATAATATAATATAATATAATATAATATAATATAATATAGGGTCTTATATTAATTTTTGCTCCAAAAGACACATTAGAGCTGATGGTCTGGCTAGGTCTTATTTTGGGGGAAACATGGTATGTTGTATGGTTTTTAATTAAATTTTTTTCAGTTTAAAACTCTGCTTTTAAAAATACACAGGCATGTATGGAATAAAAGCCAAAATTTTAATTTATTCTATATTATGCACCATAAGCAATACTAATAGAGAAATTTTTGACATAGTTCTTCCTCAAAGCATTTGGAAGTTCATACAAATTTATCCATGGAAAACATATGAAAGGGTACCTATCAAAATGCTAGCAGTAATTTTCTCTGGATGGTAGTGAAATTACAGGCAATTCTTATCTTCTTTTTCCCTGTCCACATTTTCTGATTTTTCTCAAGTAAACATATTAAAATGTAAAAATAAGTCTTGGGAAAAGGAAAGCTATTACATGAGAAATTATCTTTGGGATATTAAACTTGACATTTGGAAGTCTGAGTTTTCACTTCGCATATTTTATCACCAGTAATGGATTATTGGAACTACAGCTTACCTTGCCATCTGTTAAATGGGAATGAAGGAAATACCTTCCTCACACAGTCACTGTCAGAGCAGTAGAGAGCGTATTTAAAGCACCTTGCATAGTGCCTGGCACACTGTATGTGCTTAATAAACTACAGCTGTTGTTATTATTATTATATGCTAACATTATAAACTCCCTAAGTACCTTTTAACCCTTATTTAACTATGTTCTCAAATCAACAGGAGAGAAACACTTGAATCCTTTAGAAAGGCAATCAGAAAATTAAGCTGCTTATTTTCTTCTTTGTTTTCAAATTTTCAATTAATGAAATATTTCGAACATAAAGAAAATACGAGAGAAACCCACCCTGTTTCGTACTCTTCTTAAAAGTGAAATATTACCAGGTACAACCAAAGCCCTGACCTCTTCATTCTCTTTTTGTCTCTCCCCACAGATAATCACTATCCTAAAGCAAGGTTATATTCCTTCCATGCACACTTTTGTACTACTTTACTTATATACATACTATCCATACTTTATTTTCATAAATAATATATACAATTGTTTATGTGTGAGGTTTATGAAGCCTAATCAGAAATTCCTTCCGCTGGGGGTGCTTTTCTTCCCCCATTTGCCCATCTTATCTAGTAATTCTACATATGTTTTTAATGAAACTTTGCTTTATCAATATGAAATGACTTCAATTATAAACTTTGCATTCCGTATTAATACATGTTTAGCTTTAAACCAAATAAAATGACAGAAAGATAAGCTAAACCTCCCTAAAGGCTCCACAGAGAAGAGTTTATAATCCACATTCTAATTATGACTTTTAAAACAGAGAACTTAGAAAAGTAATTACATCTTAATAAGTTTGCTCACTCATTAAATTGGGTTTTATTTTAAAATATTTATGCTCTTATGTAAATGGAACAGATCTAATTAATTAAGTCAACAAGAGAATGCAGTTACACACAGAAATAGAATCTTTTTCTATACCTTATTCAAATTTAAAGTGCCAAATCATTGTTGAAAAAAAATTACTAATTCTCTAAATTATTAATGCCAATACTATGCCTTCGAATATTGTTTTTCAACCTGAAAATATAACTTATGGAGAGCTGATGTTAACTACTAAATGTTATTAGCACATATACAGAGAGAAGATTACTAACAAATTGATGTCAGTTTGGATGGTGAATCCATGCCATCTCCTACTGCTCACCCCTTCTCTTCCTAAATAATGACAAACCATCCATTTTAAAAGCCATTCTAAGATTTTGTCTGCACTGGCTACCAAGTTCACTTCTAGGACTGGCAGAATTGAGCCCCTAATTTGTTTTAAAAACCAGCAAGTCTTCAGTCTTCCAACACTTCTGTTGTCCACATTTCCATTTAAATGATGGCTACAACTGAGTTATCTCATCTGTAAAATCTCTCATTCTTAACTATAATCCCTGTGGGTCAAGAGCTTCAAACTCAATGAGATTAGTACAGTATTCTCTAAGTATTGTCACCCTATCTAGAGCTTTGCTTGCCTCTTAACCATCTTGTCACCTTTTCTGGTCATAATACCATTCTTCTTGATAGCAGCAAAACAGGATTTGAGTAGATACCCTGTTCTTGCTTTTGCTTTCCCCTTAACATTATGCCGTCCATATCAGGGAGTCCAGTCACTGCCATTGGTATTAAAAGCACGGGGAAAGATAAAAGAGCTGAGGTTAGCTCCTTCTAGTTCTTTCTGCCACTGAGAAGCAATTAACATTCAGCTTCCTTCTTCTCTCCACACTGCTCTCCTCAATCATTCCCTGATAAGGAGATAAAGTCCCTTACAATTGTGTAAGGGTGAAATAAGGTAACATACATAAAAGCCTTGGAACAGTACTTAGCACATACTTAGTGCTCAATGAATTTTAGATATTATTAATATTTCCCCAAGAAAGATAAATAAGTCTTTCAACAAACGGTGCTGAAACAACTATATATCAACATGAAAAAGAATGAAGTTGGACCCCTTCCTCACACCACACACACAAATCAACTCAGATGGATTGTAGAACTACACGTAAGTGCTAAAACTATAAAACTCTTAGAAGAAAATATAGGAATAAATCTTTGTGATTTTGGGTTAGGCAATTCCTTCACAGATATTACACCAATAAGTACAACTGACAAAAGAAAAAATAGGTAAATTGGACTTCACAAAAAATGAAAAACTTTTACACTTCAAAGGACATCATCAAGAGAAAGGACAGCCCACAGAATGGAAGAAAATATTTGCAAATCATACATTTAATAATGGACTGGTATGCAGAATACATTTTTAAAACTCTTACAATTCAGTAATAAAGAGACCAATAACCCAATTAAAAATGGACAAAAGATATGAATAGACATTTCTCCAAAGATATATAAATGGCCAAGAACAAATGAAATGATACTCAACATTACACAGGCGTACTCATAACGTAGAGATGTTCAACACTGGTCATTAGGGAAATGCAAATCAAAATCACAATGAGAGACCACCCATGAGGATGTGAGGGAAAAAAAAAAAGAAAAAGAACAGATAATGACGAGTGTTGACGAGGATGTGGAGAAATTAAAACCCTATATGCTACTGGTGGGAATGTAAAATGATATACCCACTTTAAAACACTCTGGCAGTTCATAAAAACATTAAATACAGAGTTACCATATGACCCAGAAATTCCACCCAAGACATATGAAAACATATGTCCTGAAAAAATCAACTTGCCATGTATGTTTATAACAGCATTCTTCATAATAACCAAAAAGTGGAAACAACTCAAATGTGCATCAATGGATAAATAAAATGTGTATATTCATACAAGGAATATTATTTGACAATAAAAAAGAATGAAGAATTGATACAAGTTACAACATGGATGAACACTAAAAACATTGTGCTAAGTGAAGAAAGTCAGTCATAAAAGACCACATGATTCCATTTATATGAAATGTGCAGAGTAGGTAAATCTATAGAGACAGAAAGTAGATTAGTGGTTGTTTAGGGCTGCTGGAGTTGTTGGAGTAAATAAAGAGTGCTTACTGGGTTAAAGGGGCATGAGGTTTCTTTTTGGGGTGAAGAAAATGTTCTAAAATTGATCGTGGTGATGGTTGCACAAATCTGTGAATGTACTTAAAAACCACTGAGTTGTACTCTTTATGTGGGTGAAATGTATAGTATGTGAATTATATTTCAATAAAGCTGTAGATAGATAGATAGATAGATAGATAGATAGATAGATAGATAGATAGATAGATAGATAGATAGATAGATAGATAGATGATAGATACCAAGTACTTAGAAAATTCCCAATGTTTAGGAAATTTAGGAAAAGTTAGGTCTCAGCCCTCTGTTCACAACCTAATAAAATAAAACCTAATAATAGTCTGTGCATGTGAATAGGAAAAACTCACTCTCCCTCCTGTGTGTTTCTCTTCACTTCACTTCTGACACTTCACTTCTGACATTACCAGTCACTAAGTATGTGGGTAAACACTCATAAAGCAATTCTCTGTGACATCAGCTGAGTGTCCTATATTCAGTTCAATTCTGACACTATCTGCCTGAACTTAGCATCAGATCTCATGAGTTAAGGGCCCAGTCCGACAAGACTGCCCTCCAACCCCCACTTCAGATGCCAATCAGAAGTCCCAGGTTGTCACTTGCTATTCTGACAGACAGGCTATAAATAGGGGTTCTCGTGACCCCTTTTTGAGTTCGATAATTGGCTAGAATGGCTCACAGAAACTCAGGGAAACACTTGTGTTTACATCTTTGTTATATAATGAAGAATATGATAAAAGATAGACATGAACAGCCAGATGAAGAGATACATAGGGAGAAGTCTGGGAGGGTCCTGAGCACAGTAGCTTCTGTCCCTGTGGAGTTGGGGTGCACCACCCTTCTGGTGCATGAATGTGTTTCCCAACATGGAAGCTCTCCAAATCCCATGCTACTGCTATTTGTATGGAGTCTTCATCACATAGGTATAATCAATTAATAACTCCATTTCCAGCTCCTCTCCCCTCTCTGGACAAGGGGAGTTAGGGCTGAAAATTCCAAGCTTCTAATCATGGCTTCATCTTTCTAATGACTAGCCACCATCCAGAAGCCGTCCAGGAGCTCACCCAGAGCTGCCTCATTAGAACAAAAGACATTCCTATCACCCAGGAAATTCCAAGGGATTTAAGAGTCCTGTGTCAGGAACCAGGGTCAAAGATGAAATATTAAAACAAAAGGTGCTCCTAGTGCTCTTATTACTTAAGAAATTACAAGGGCTTAGGAGCTCTGTGCCAGGAACTGGGGTCAAAGACTAAATGTCAGAGCAAAAGATTCTCCTAGCACCCCTATTTACAAGGGTTTTAGGAGCCGTGTGTCAGGAAGGGGGGCACAGACCAATATATATATACATTATTTCATAGGATGATACCCAATCCTTTCTTCCCTAAGAACTTCTCTCTGCTTTCTAATATAGAAGTCTGATCATGAGTTTGTCTTTTCCGGAAAATGCAGAAGCAATTTCTGTTTTATCTCCTAGTATCTATTTATCCATCTATCCATCTATATACATACAGTTATACTTCATTTTATTGCACTTCGCTTTATTATGCTTCACCATTGTTGCATTTTTATTTATTTTTTTATTTTTTTACAAATTGAAGGCAAGACTCTCCACCAGGAAAAAGATTCCATCTCACTTTATTGAGATTCTTTATTGCGGTGGTCTGGAACTGAACATGCAATGTCTCTGAGGCATGTCTGCATATAATGAATGACCCCTTCATTTTATGGTTTATTTAGAAAACCAACGCCTCAAGAAGGTGTACCCCAAAAATAACTTTGTTAAGCTCATATTCTCAGAGCCATCATATTTGGCAAAAAGGATTTAGCCAAATATAAGGTAAAGTCTTGACTCAAGGCTTAAACCACATAGAAGATGATTCAATATTGTGTTCAAAAGAAGTTTAAACTACGAGTATAATGTATGAACTCAACTTTTTTTTTTCATGTAAACGCTGAGCTCCAGAGGGTAGAGTCCATCTTATTCATCTTTGCTGCACAACCATCTCTGACACATAGCAGATGTTCCCTGAACATCTGAATGAAAAATGGAATGATTAAATAAATAAAATTACTTTTAGTGGGGTTATGTTCTTGGCCCTGGTCCAATTTTTCTAGTCTGGTAAAATGTTTCTGAATGCTGCCCAACTCTTCATTTCCATCATATCACATCTAATTCTAATATGTATTTTTTTTCACACTGTTACTTCTGAATGCATGATGCATCTCTTAATTTATTTGGATAATTCAGTATTATTTTTCCCTGAAAAACCATTGTGAAGTCAGTGGTACATCTTATAACCATTGACATCTCAGAGTTGAGGAAATCAGCTTGCCAATAACTTGTTATCAACATTTTGTGTCATCAGAAAATTTGAGAGGTATACATGTAAGTCATTTTAAATTGTTAAACGAGTAAAGGAAAAGACGAAACCATCTAACAGGGATAAATATAAAATCCTGAATTTGAGTTCAAAAATCAGCTGCATAGGTTCAAGAAGAGGAATATGTGGCTCAATAACACTCCAAGGGCAACAGATTTAAGAGTTTCAATTAACTGCAAACTTGATAAGAATCAATCATGTGATAAAACTAGGCAAAAAGCAATCTATGTGAATAGTTTCCAGCTCAAGTTAGGACTCTGTCTTCTCCATTTCTTTCTGCCCTCCAACAAAGTACCATACACTTGAAAAGTGAAACCACACCCACAAGCAAGCAAGCAGAATGAAAACTAGACTAAAACTCTTATCGCACAAAACATAGTTGAAGGAATTTGAGTTGCTTGTCCCTCTGATGACTGGAAGGGTAGCATGTCTCCAAATAATTGAGTGTCTTGTGGAAAAATATTTTGGGATTGAATTAGAACTGATGTGTGAAAGTTATCAGAGATATCAACTCAGTATAAGTTAAACCTTACTGCTCTTTAAAAATGTATTGAGCTGCTTCTCAAACTAGCTACTCATCTCTGGAGGTGCTAATGCAAAAATTAGATGACATCTTGTAGGGAATTGTGGTAGCTAGCCTCCCAAAGATGACCCCCAAAATCCATACCTCCTGGTAGTCATGCTTTTGTGTCATCCCCTTCTTGATGGTGGGCTGGACCTAATGACTTACAATGAATAGAATTAGGCCGTATTCTGATGTATGACTTAGAGACAAGGTCATAAAAAGCAATGTGTGGCACCACTCTCTTTTTCTTGTATCCCTTTTCTGGGGGAAGTCAGCTGTCATGTACTAAGCAGGCCTACGGAGAAGCCCACATGATGAACTGAAAGTTTCTTGCCAATCGCCATATGACTGAACTTGAAGTGAGTCATCTAGACTCAGTCATACGGTAAGTTGATAGCATCCCTAGCCGACAGTTTCACTGAAACCTCATAGAGATCCTTAGTTGGAGCCACTCAATTAAGATGCTCCAGAATTCCTGACCCTCTGAAACTGTGTGAGATCATAACTGTTCTAAGTTGCTAAATTTTGGAGTAATTTGTTGTGCAGCAATAGACAACAAATTGATATCTTGGTTGGTTCAGCTATCTTGATGAACTATTTTGTCTTTTATTGTCCCTTTGGCTTTGAGAGTCTATGCTCAGGTATGAGATGATGCATTTGCCTACCAGACTATTCCCCTATGGGGAGTTAATGCTGAACAGATGACACGAAATTGCCATGGGTATGCATTATTTTGGGGCTGCAGAAATAGCTTTGTTATGTAGAACCTTACCTTAGCTGCGGTAATAAAATCATACCTCTATAGAGTTGGTGTTAGTTGGAAGGTGTATCAGGAAGGGATCCAGTCTCAGAAGGCTTTGAGATTCTAGAAAAGAGAAAGAGCACGGATTAGAAAACTTGGACACATAAAAACCATTCAAAGAATCCTGGGCATCACTCCAGTTCCTTGCTTACTTCTTCTATGCTCCTTCTTGTTCTGGATCCATTTTTGGTTACCTAGTCTGCCCCCACCCCAACCTCCAGGCATTACCTCATGTAATTTTTTCAAAAATCTCTTGCAGTAGGTTTTATTATTATCACCCTTTTATAGAGGAGGAACTGATTCTGACTTCATCCTTGTTTATCCATTCCAACTCTGTACCCATTTCTGGTTAGCAGCTCTCTGCTCTTAGAATCCTGCTTACAGGCAGACTCATCGTCCAGCTCAACTCTACCATTTCTTGACTTTTGGTTCCACCCTTGCACCTACCTGGGCCTGATTTACTTATTTAGGTTGGCTTAGAGGTAGGCTTTGTTTCAGCTGCACCTGTGCTGCCCACTTCTGACTTGTCAGATCTTAAGGGTCACTGTCCACTCCTAACCATGGTCTAGGCCTACAAAGCTTCTGTTCAGTCAATATTTCAGCTCATCCTCTCCCTCCTAGCTGCCCTGGTCAATTAGTCCTAGCACATGGACTCTACAGACACAAAGGTTTTAGTAAATTTGGGAGTCTTTTTTGGTGGGTTTCAGAGCTATACATATTTTGAACACTCTCAGGCGGGGCACCCATCAAGGCTCTTTCTGTCCTAGAAACCTAGATTTTTGTGATTTCTACTCTACACCTTGTTGTATACATTGGATCTTTCATTAACTTAACATCTTGAATGATGACCTAAGATGCCCTGTCAGATAGGGAAACATTGAAACAATTTTTGGAGATTCAATTTAACAATTCATTTATAAAATTTTAAAGATGGTCTTTGAGATATGGCACTATGGATTACTCCTGAAGCTCTCAATACAAGTTTAATAAAATAGTGATTTTTCTTAGAGTACAGAGCTAGGGCAGAGTAGAGTCTGAAGAAACAGTAACTGTTATAAACATGTTAATTATAATCTACTTGAAAGTAACTAATTCCTGAATCTTTGCAACATTTATAGGATTCATGATTTCACACCTGACATTTTTCTTTTATACTCCACTATGGAGGTAAACCAGGCAAATGCATACCTGTTTTCCTAAAGACTCTTGAACAAACTTTTGTACAAACCAATTCCAACAGCTATATTAAAAATATATGAGAAAGACTTATTTTGGACAAGTTTAGCACCTATAACATACTCAAGTAAATTTTGACTATTAGTTTCAGTCAAATAGATCAAGGACATCTTCTCTTTTTGATCTTAGCTGTTCAGATTCTACTGCATTTCTCATCAATACAATTCACTGGGTCTACAGATAAAATCTGCAGAAACCTCAGCAATCACCAGGCAACTCCACAGCCTTTGAACTATATTGCTTTACCTTATTTTAGCACCTTAAATTCCCTACCCACCATGCCACTCTTACATTGAAAGCATTAGGTAAAACGAAATGTGGTTAAGGCAAGCAGTTGCCATCCGTAGAAAGATCTGAGTTATTTCCACACCTGGATCTTTCCAGTGGGCAGTTCAAAGGTAAAACAATCTAGTCACAGAGGGAGGAGAGTTAAACTGAAATTATGAGTATTCAGTGTCTTTATGACTTTGAAGACCAAAGTGTGTTTGATCTTTGTTCTGATACCTGCTTCTTGGTAACACTGTATAAAGCACACTGATACATCTCAGCATCCATTTTAGCATTTAGTTCTTGCTCATACCACTTTCGCAAATAATCATGAGGAGCATAAAGAAAGAAAACATTGCCTAACCACTGTGCTGTACACCTGAAAGTAATATAAAATAATATTGAATGTCAAATATAATTTTAAAAAATATACATGAGTGTGTATATATGTGTGTGTGTGTATATATATATATATATATATATATATATATATATATATATAGTCATGGGATGTAAAATATAGCATGGTGAATCTAGTCAATGGTATTGGAATAGCTATGTACACTGTCAGATGGGTAGTAGACTTGTTGGGGTATCACTTTGAGAGGGGTGTAAATGTCTAATCATCATATTGTTTTGTACACCTGAAACTAATAAGAAATAAAATAAAAAGAAACTCAAGTAAGAAACACACACAAAAAAAATATGAAAGTACATATCGTACTTAATAAACATGGTAAGTGTAGGAAATAAATGCTTACTTTTAAAAGCAGAGTTTTTAATTCATTTGGTCAATATAAACGAAATACATCCTCATTATAGAATATTTTGAAAATGTCAAAAACAAGAAAGAAATTAAAAAATCATGTTTATAGCACCATCCAAAATATAACCATTAATAATTCTTCAGTGCATCTCCTCCGGGGCTTTTAGTTATGAAGAGTTTTTAAAGGAAAAACACTGCTGTGATCATCCTATATATATAGAATATATATACTTTTGTGTCCTATTTTCACCTCCAATTATAACACAAGCAAAAATGCATACTTTGAAAGTCGATGTGAGTACAAGGTTTAGTAAAAAATATGTGTTTCATTTGAATTGGAAGTCGACATATTACTTTGAACATCATGAAATATATTTCTTCACCATTTTACCCCTCCCTTTTGCATTATTTAAGTTGAACGTTATATTTTTTCTAGGTTTGGAGCAGGGACAATAAATATGAGTGCTAGCAGTTATAATATTTTATGACAAATTAAAAATGTTTTAAATCTCAACAAAAACTCATAGTTTAGAGGTTACCAGAGGGTAAGGGGGACGGGGGGTGGGAGATGAGCATAAGGGGGATCAAATATATGGTGATGGAAGAACTGACTCTGGATGGTGAACACACAATGGGATTTATAGATGATGTGATACAGAATTGTACACCTGAAACCTATGTAATTTTACTAAAAATTGTCACCCCAATAAACTTTAAAATAAATAAATAAATAAATAAATAAATAAATAAATAAAAATGTTTCAAATCTCTTAGTTTGCACTAGGTCTGACACTTATATCATGGACTATTTTATTCAATTCATTAACATATTACTAAAGATCTAGCACTACCTTTGAAATAATAAAATAATTCAATTTCTTATAATAATAGCCTTCTGTGAATCAATGATTTAAAAACTCCACATTACAAATGTTTATTAAACTCATCAATGTTAGATCAGTTTTCCTCCCACTCACCCATATTACAGTCCTGATCTAAGATACCATAAGGAGTAGCAATCAAGAATTAAGTTTTTCTTGTTAAAAACTGTCAAAAGCTTGCTACACCAGCACCCAGTGACAGGAGGAGAAATGTCTCCAGTCTACTACACTCCTCTCCAAGCCAGGTTTTAATTTGTCGAGAAGTGGAGGGAAAGCCTATAAAAATCTTGGCAAAATACAGAGCTGCTAATTTAATCAATTTTAGTAGTTAAGGCAGTGATCTCAAGTGCTAACACAATCTGTTGAAAGAAGTGATTTCCAAGGTAGGGGGGATTCATTTATTTCTACTTTTGCTTCCCAGTTTTCCAATCTAAGGGTATGTAGGCAGCCATCATGCAACCACTGAGAGACACACCCCCCCTCCCAAGACTGAGGAGGTTTAGGCTCTAACTCAAACCCTGAGTAGCAGAGAAATATACTCTCCTTTTCTCTGGAGGGGTTTTCAAGATGCAGATGGAGTAGACCTCAACTGATGTAGAAATAGATATCTGCCTGAGAATGCACTGAGAACTGAAATTGAGCTGAACCACAAGAAAGAGCTGGTTGCCTTTTCGGCATAGTGGGGGTGGGGGTGGGGGGCAAGGGGGAAGAGAAAGAGAGAAAGAGAGAGGGGGAGTGGGGAGAGAGAGAGAGAGAGAGAGAGAGAGAGAGAGAGACAGACAGACAGACAGACAGACAGACAGAGAGAATGCTCTGCCTCTCACCTGAGACTGAAATCTTCCAGCTCTCATTGTGTCTTGTCATTAAATTTATTTTATAGCAGTATATTTATATAATTGCACCATATCACCATACTTTGATATATTAACAGATATGTTTCTCATTCCTGGTAGTTCCTTTACACCCTATTTAAAACTATGCTATGAAGCATCAATTACCTTGGGGTAGGGCTGTTACAGCAGAAAAGCTTTTTGAGTATGACAAGCCCAAACCCTACGCTCTCCAAGCATGGACAATTTGGAAGCTCTGCTCTGTAGGTGTCACCTCTGAGACTAAATAAGACTGGAAGACGAAGAGAGAAAATCAGAAGGAAAGAAGGTCTAGACACTAGTGGGTTCCTAAGAGTTCAGAGTCCTTCCCCAGTTCATCCCACCTGGTATAAGGAATCAGGGGTAGAGGAAAACTGTGATGCCTCTCAGAAAGAGCCCAGGGAGGTTTAAAGAGCAGAGTCCTCCTCACCCAGCATGGTGAGGGCACAGGAGAAATATCTATGCCTTGGCAGGTGGGACAGAGGCAGCCTCAAAGCATCCCTCAGGCCTCAGTGTGGTGTAGGGAAAAGCAAAATGCTTTCCACACACCTGAGAGTAACATGGACTTGGGGCAGAAGCTTAGACACCCCATCTAGTGATCTGCAGTCTAGGAATGGTGAGAGAGCATGAAAGTAGGGAAAGAGTGTGTCCAGAGAAGCTATGCAGTCAGAAGGAGAGACAACAGAATAGTCACCTGGGCCAAAGACAGAGGAATCAGAGAGGATGGGGTACATTTCAGCAGATGCCAGCATGAGCTGAGGAACAAAGATGAGACACTAGCCATCCTCACCCTGATGCTGTCATACTATGTAAATCCTCAGATCTCAGAGGAAGAGAGCAGTGGGAACCCTCAACTGACTAAGATTTAGTATCTCTCACTTGGCAGAATGATATGAGAGAGAGAGAGAGAGAGAGAGAGAGAGAGAGAGAGAGAGAGAGAGAGAGAGAGAAGAGATTAAGTTGTAGAAGAATGCAGAAAGGTACATTTTTTGTGAAACTGATTTGTATTATGGAATTTACATCAGTTACATGTATCCTATAGAATTTCCAATAAATGTGCACCACAGACCACACACTTTTTAAAAATGTCATTACATATTAGATTTTCAATAAGAGTTGGACATCACATAGGAATATAAAGAAAAGAACAACTTTGTTGTATTTTGATCAATATTTTCAGATTGGAATCACAGCTTTACTGTATTTCTTTGGGGGTGGGGTAATGATTTTCCTTAGTTTGTTCAAAAATGGATTGACTGGGCTGGCCCGGTGGCTCAGGCGGTTGGAGCTCCATGCTCCTAACTCCGAAGGCTGCTAGTTCGATTCCCACATGGGCCCATGGGCTCTCAACCACTAGGTTGCCAGTTCAATTCCTTGAGTCCCACAAGGGATGGTGGGCAGTGCCCCCTGCAACTAAGATTGAACACGGCACCTTGAGCTGAGCTGACGCTGAGCTCCCGGATGGCTCAATAGGTTGGAGTGCGTCCTCTCAACCACAGGGTTGCCGGTTTTGACTCCCACAAGAGATGGTGGGCTGCGCCCCCTGCAACTAGCAATGGCAACTGGACCTGGAGCTGAGCTGCGCCCTCCACAACTAAGATTGAAAGGACAACTTGACTTGGAAAAAAGTCCTGGAAGTACACACTGTTCCCCAATAAAGTCCTGTTCCCCTTCCCCAATCAAATCTTTAAAAAAAAAAAATGGATTGACTGATTCATCAAGATCCTAGAAATAACTGAAGGATTATGCTATGCTATTCCGCCTGCTTACATTAACTGCTCAGTTGGTGGACTGACCGAGCCCTGTAATCATTTCTTCTCAATTCCTGTGGTGAAGTAATCCCAAATGTCACTACCATCATCTGCTTCTCATCAACTTCTACATCTCTGCTATGCCATGATGATCTTGGAATAAAGTCAGTGGGTGGGGGCAAGGGTTGTCAGAAATCATAGATTAGACAAACCGTAGGGGACCTCAGGAGAGCATTTATTTCAGTTCTTGCTTCTAAGCAGGTCTGCAGCTAAATCACTCAAGAAGAATGACTGTCTATTCTATTTTTAAAGATCCCCAAGAAAGGAAATTTCTAATAAACTGTTTCAATATACAATCTATCTATATTTTGAGAAGGTTCTTCCTTTGAGCAAATCTGAACCTAACCCATTTCCTTTTGTTCCTTTCATAGTGAATTATGATAAAAAAAAAAAAAAAGTAATTCCATTTTTAAATCATGTTTTGCGCTTGAATATTGGATTTTAGCTTAAAGATAGCATTTAAACTCTTAGAAGAGAGCTTCTGGCTTAAATGAAGATTTTATAAATTGTTCTCTCAGAGGCATATTACTGATTGCTAAAGTGGTGATTCTATGCGGAGTGAGAAACGAATAGCTGGAGTAGCTAGAATCATCTATGAGGTGCTCTCTTTCTCTCAGAAGCTGCTTGTGTGGAGATACTCTTATAGGACTAGAAAGAGCTCCTCAGTTATGTCAGGTGAGAGGAAGGAAGGAAGAAACAAGAAGCAGAACCTGAGGCAGGACACCCCATTACTTAGCCAAATCCCCAATCAGGGTACCTAACAGGTAGTGACTGTGACAGGAAAAGCCAAAGTAGAGGTTTTGGTGGCAAAATATCTTCAAATCCTGAAGTCTCTACATGAACCTTGGACAGGAAATTACCGTAAGACAAGGATTTAAGGTGAGTTAGAAAATAGTATTCCACTCAAGCCTGGTGAGAAAACCAGGAAAAGGTTAAGTGATAAAGGTTAAAGGTTAGTCGAAAATGTAGCAAAGTGCACTAAGTTACTTTTGGGTTTTGTTTTGCCCAATATTTCTAATTACATGAGCAATATTGAAATATGAGTCTCTGTAAAAAAGCAAGCGTTAGAATTATGGCTAAAGTTTTCTTTGGCTACCCTTCTTCCCATCCAATTAGGCTCCCTGGAGTGGGTTCATTCCTCTGTATTTGGGAGATGACTTTTTGCTTTTCTGGCCAGTGCAGTCCCTCTATCTTGGGGTAAGAGCAGTTGATGAAGCGATGGTGGAGTGAGTTAGTATTTCTTCTATTCTTAGACACTTATAGGTTCACAAAAGAATCACTAAGAGTTTCTCAGTCCCACAAAATCATGATGAAATTAGGAGAAAGAACCTACAATTTTGGCACATAGACTTTCATTTTTTAATTTATACTATCACTGCCAATTTGATTCTTTTTGTGTGTCTTTACAAATTTTTTGTTTGTTTGTTTGTTTGGGCATTTTCAAGAGAAGCTGAAAGAAGGCATATCAAGACCAACTAATATGCCACCATTAACCTGGAAGGTTTTCATTCCATTTCATGTGTCATCAGTCTTCACATCTCTGGGATACTATAATAATGTCAAAGTGGTCTCCCTATTTCCCTATCTCCTCATCTTTTCTCTCTCAACTCCCTACCCTCCAATTCATCCAAACACAGTTATAATTATAAAATAACATTGTTATTTTGTCCGGCTTCCCATTGCCTACAGAATAAAGTCCCAAATCCTTAGGCTAACATTCCACAACTTGATTTCAATATGCGAGTCTACACTTACACTACTCACTACTCAGACTTCACTACAAGTATCGTCCATCCCTGAACATTCTATGGACTATGCTTATCTCAACATCATTACCCCAGCTTTAACTCTATCTAACTTTCCTCCCATTCATTTAGCTGAATTCAGTCTGTCTTCCAGAGCAGTGTGCTAGCTCTGTGTGTTACACAGAAATGAATTTTACTACATAGAAATTCTCTACCCTTTTGGAGTTACAATTTGATAATACATTTCAATAATCATAGAAATGTTCAAATCCTTGATTTAATAATCCCACTCCTGAGAATTTAGTTCCTAATAAACAGAAATAGAGGAAAGGTTAAGTTAATTATGATACATATACTTAATAAAAATAGAGTAAAGCTATTTAAAATTAATGAGAAGCACTATATAGCTTATGGAAATGCTGATGATAAATAGGAAAAGGAGAGAAAATTGTGATTAAATCTGGAAACTTGGAAAGGGAGCTAAAGAAAGAGAATTTGTAAGGTTGTGGGATAGTGAGAGGGTAGGTGGTTCTTTTTCTTTTATATGAATTCCATTGTTGCCATATTAATGCTGTTCTTATAATATGTAATTGTTTTAAAGAATAATATAGAATTCAGATTCAAGATACCTGATCAGACCCATGAGTTGAATCTTTTTTCTATTAAGATTCCTTAAAATGATAGTAAAGGAATAAAAAAGGTATTAAAAACACAATAAAGAGAATGAAGGGCAGAGGAGCTCTATAAGCTCAGGACTAAGTTCACTTTGAATAACAGAAACATCTAAAACATTAATGTCTTAAGCAAGATATAATTTTATTTCTTTTTTATGTTCCAAAAGTTCAGAGATGGTCAGCCCAGTACTGGGGACCTCAGACTTCTCATTTTTTGCTCAACTTTGTTTCTAGTCCCAAAATCACCTATGGTCCAAGATAGCTGCTTGAATTATATCCAGTAAGTAGCAACACTGCCAACAGAAAGAAAGAAGGGATAAAGAAGGATGCACCCTTCCTTTTAAGGATGCTTCATAATAAAAGAACACTTTCACTTATATCCTATTGGCCAAAACTTAGTCACAGAGCTGCAACAACCTGCAGGAAGAGTAAAAGATACAAACTTGATTCTGAGTGGCTACATATTCACTTTAAAGTTGTTAGTTCTATTATTAAGGAAGAGGGAACTGAGAGGCAGCTAGTATTCTACCACAGGAGTCATTAGCAAACAAGACATTTCCTCAAAATTTGTGAAGACAAAAAGCAGGTGGAGATCGGTTACTAATTGATAAAGCAGAGTGAAGGAGTACGTAGCAGGAATATGCATGGGACTATACATAAGGAAGAAGCCAGCATGCCTTGAAGAGGTCAGAGACTCGGAAACCACTGGACTGTTGCTGAGAAAGAGAGAATACAGATATTCATAAGTGAGCCAAATTCTCCTCTTTCATATTGGGGAGCCAATATACTTTGTCAAAAGATAGCAAGTCATTGATTCAATTGAAATGGTTTCAGATGTGATTTTTCCAATAAAGAAGGCAGAGTAGGCAAATGCTGTGCTTGCCTCCTCTCATGACCACATCAAATTTACAACTAAACTACAGAACCACCACCGTTGAGAATCACCTGAAGTCTAGCTGAACCAAAGTTCTACAACTAATGACATACAGAACAAGCCACCTCAAGACTGGTAGGAAGGGCAGAGAAACAGAATGGGCTGGTCCCATACCTGCGTGTGACCATGTAGGGAAAATAGAGTCAGGCTCCCTCCCCGGCCCTGTGGTGGAACTGACAAGGCAGCCCGCCAGTTACATGTTGTGCAGGCACTGTTCATCCTGAAGATGTCCCTATTTATGTACACTTATGTAAGCACCTTGGTTGTGAACCACTATTGTCTCAGCACAGTATAAAGCCCGGCCATCATGCAAGGCTGGTGGTACCCTGATAAGGCTGGCTGTGCCCAGAAAACCTAGCTGTGCCCAGAAAACCTGGCTGTGCCCAGAAAGCCTGGCTGTGCCCAGAAAGTCAATGAATAAAACATGTCTACTCTGCCTTCGGCTCCACACATCTTCTTCCAGCTCCCGGAGTCACAGACACCTTACCCCGGGATTGCTACACACTCAGACAGACCATTAAAAATCAGGAGGGATATCTCAGCTGCAGAGGTCCCCCTGGAGGAGCAAGGGGACACAACCCCACACTGGGCTTCCCAGTCCAGGGTTCCAGTGCCAAGGAGAGAAGTCCTCACAACTTCTGGTTGTGAAAACCAGTGGAGATTGTGGCTGGGTGACTAGAGTCCCAGGCACTCCTCTTAAAGGCTCTATGCACAGACTTACTCACTGATGGACTCATTCACTCTGAGCTATAGCACTAGAGTAGAAGATCAGAAGGTGCCAGGGACATACAGAGGAACTGAGCTGTCTGGCTTTAGGATGAGGGCAGGAGGGGAAGCTTTCTCCAATATAGAAGTGCTGGAAAGATTCATTGTTTCTTTGTCAAGCCCACCCCCTACCAGTGTGTAGATGCAGGTGGCTGCCATATTGAATCTCCATCAACCTGGCTAACACCATTCATTTGCCGCACCCTGGTGATGCCCTGAGACCCTGCCCCACCCAACTTTTGGGCATACTCAAACTGCTTCCAGTGGCTTTTCCATACAAGCAACTTGTCTTGGCTCATGCTTCAAAAGTTCTCAATGATTCACAAAACCCAAACAAGGAGCAGCTGGCTTTGGCATGTCCCATACCTGTAAGTGAGTAGCCCCAAGCCCAGCACTAGCAGCAGCTGACCTCGGTTCATGGCTTGACCTCTTAAGGCACCTCCAAGCACAATGCGGGTGGTGGCCACCTACAGATTGCTGTGTGGCTCATGCCAGTTGGCTCTGGACAGGGCACAAGCTGCAGCTAAACTTGGCCTGTGGAAGTGCCTTCCCAGGAGGCCCCAAGGTTGGCACATCCTGTGGTCAGCTTCAGACCAGAGCATCATCCACCTGCCTCCAAAAATGACACACCCAAAGAGCAGGCACCAGAGCCCCACTAAAGTGAATCCTGCTCTGTAGGGTCAGCCCCTGCACAGCAGTTCCTCCACTATAGTCATGACCAGTCCTCAAAACCAATCAGATCAAGGGTCAAACAGCTACCAAGGTTCAAATACAACAGCAAGGCACATACAACCCACAAAAGGAACACCCAGCAAGGTGATCATGGAGACCTACTACATAAGGTCACTCTACTAAGACCAAGAAACATAGCAGCCCTACCTAATACATAGAAACAAACACAGGGAGGTAGCCAAAATGGGGAGAAAAAGAAACATGTCCCAAATAAAAGAACAGAACAAAGCTCCAGAAAAAGAACTAAACAAAATGGAGACAAGCAATCTACCAGACACAGAATTCAAAAACTGGTTATGGGCCGGCCCAGTGGCTCAGGTGGTTAGAGCACCATGCTCCTAATGCTTAGGTCACCAGTTCGAGTCCAACCTGGGCCAGTGAGCTGCGCCATCTGCAGCTAAGATTGTAAACAGCAGCTCTCCCTGGAGCTGGGCTGCCATGAGCAGCCAGAGGTCGGTGTGAGCTACTGCAGGCTGCTGTGCTGCCATGGGCTACCGTGTGCTGCCAGGAGCAGCCGGTGGCCAGCATGAGTGGCCGGCAGCCATCGTGAGCAGCCAGCAGCTGGTGAGAGCTTCCGTGAGCTGTTCTGAGCGTCGACGGACTACCGGTGACCAACTGCCTAAGCCAGGGGTAGCGCAAGCCTCATAATACCAGCATGGGCCAGGGAGCTGTGTCCTACACAACTAGACTAAGAAACAATGGCTTGAACTGGAGTTGGTGGGGGAGGCGGAAGAAGGGGGGAAAAAACTGGTTATAAGGATGCTCATTGATCTCAGGCAGAACTTTAACAAAGAGATAGGAAACATAAAAAATGGAGATAGAAAACATAAAAACAAACCAGTGAGAAATAAAGAATACAATAACTGAAATTAAGAATACATTAGAGGGAATCAACAGTAGATTAGATGAAGCAAAGGATCGAATCAGCAATTTAGAAGATAAGGTAGCAGAAAACACCCAATTAGAACAGCAAAGACAAAAAGAGTACAAAAAAATGAGGATAGTTTAAAGGGTCTCTGGGGCAACATCAAGCATACCAACATCCACATCACAGAGGAACCAGAAGAGAGCATGCAAGGAATTGAATTGGACAGTCCCAAACAAGATGAATCCAAAGAAGCCCACACCAAGACACATCATAATTAAAATGCCAAAAGTTAAAGACAAACAATCTTAAAAGCAGCAAGAGAAAAGCAGTTACTTATAAGGGAGCTGTCATAAGACTGTCAACTGACTTCTCAACAGAAACTTTGCAGGCCAGAAGGGATTGGCACAAAATAGTCAAAATGATGAAAAGCTAGGACCTACAACCAAGATTACTCTACCCAGCAAAGCTATCATTTAGAATCAAAGGACAAATAAAGAGCTTCCCAGACAAGAAAAAGCTACAGGAACTAATCACCACCAAACTGGTTCATCACCAACAAACCATTACAAGGAATGTTAGAGGGACTTCTTTAAGATAAAAAATAAAATAAAAATATATGAATAATAAAATGGTAGCAATTATGTATCTATCAACAATTACTTTAAATGTAAATGGATTAAATGTTCCAATCAAAAGGCATAGGAGGGCTGAATGGATAAGAAAACAAAACCCTTACATATGCTGCCTAACAAGGGACTCGCTTCACATTGAAAGGCACACAGAGACAGACAATAAAGGGATGGCAAAAGCTATTTCATGAAAATAAAAATGATAAAAACAACAAAATCTGTGGTAGCAATACTTATACCAGACAAAATAGACTTTAAAACAAAGGCTATAAGAAGATACAATGAAGGACCCATAATGCCACTTGTGGGTATTTATCTGAAGAACACAAAATGTTACTTTGAGGGGTCATGTCCATCCATATGTTCATTGCAGCATTGTTTACAATGACCAAGATGTGGAGGCAGCCTGGGTATCCGTCAATGGATGAATGGATAAAGAGTAGGAGGTACATATATACATTGGAATATTGCTCAGCCATGTTAGGAAATGGGTTCTTGCCATCTGCAGTGGCATGTATGGACCTGGAGAGTTTGTGCTGAGTGGAGTATGTCAGACAGAGAAAGACCAGATGCAATGTGATTTTGCTTATATGTGGAATCTAAAAAACAAAATTACTAAACAAAACAGAAACAAACTCGTAGATATAGAAAACACTTTGATGGTTGCCAGATGGGAGGGGTGTGGGTGAAAAAGGGGAAGGAATTAACAAGTACAAATTGGTTGTTACAAAGCAGTTATGGGGATGTAAGGTATTGCGTAAGGAATATCATCATAATACACTTGTATTGTAATAACTATGATTGGTGTCAGATGGGTACTAGATTTGTTGGGGTGGCAGATAGGAGGGGTTTGGGGTCAGGATGAAAACAGTGAAGGGATTAAAAAGTACAAATTGGTAGTGACAAAATAATCATGGGGATGTAAAGTAAAACATAGAGAATATAGTCAATCATATAGTAATAACTATGTATAGTGCCAGGTGGGTACTAGACTAGTCAGGGGGATCACTTCTTAAATTATATAAATGTCTAACTGCTATGCTGTACACCTGAAATTAATATAAAATAATACTGAATGTCAAAAAAATTTATATGAAAAAAGCAAAGTACCTAGAATAGCCAAAACAATTTTGATAAAGAAGTACAATTTTAAAGGACTCCTATTACTTGATTTTGAGACTGACTACAAAGCTACAGTAATCAGAACAGTGTGGTATTGATACAAGGATAGATATAGATCAATGAAACAGAACTGAGAATCTAGAAATAGAACCACACATACATGGTTGGTCTATTGTTATTTTTTTTAATAAATGTAACAAGATACTTCAATGGCAAAAGAATAGTCTTTTCAACAAATGGTTTTGGAATATTCAACATCCACATGCAAAAAAATTGATCTTGACCCTTTCCTCATACCATATAGAAAAAGTTAACTGGAAATGGATTACAGACTTAAATGTAAAGCCAAAAAATCTAGAACTTCTAGAAGAAAATGTAGGAGAAAGTCTTGTAACCTTGGGGGTACAAAAAGATTTCACAGACAGGATACGAAAAGCATAAATCATAAAAATTTTATAATTGACGAATTTGAAATTTAAAAATTTCATCAAATTTTTTAAATTCTGCTCTGTAAAATACACTGTTAGAAAATAAGACCAACTACAAGACAAAAGACAAGACTGGGAGAAAATATTTGCAAACATATATTTGATAAAGAACATATAGACAGAATATATAAAGAATGCTTAAAACTCAGTAGATAAGGAGATAAGCCATCCCCCTACCCCCACCTCAATGAGTAAGAAATTTGAATAAATACTTTTCAAAAGAAGATATGTGAACACATAAGAAGATGCACTTCATTATAAGGCACTGGGTAAAGGCAAATTTAAGCAATATTATAACTACACATCTACTAGAATGGCTAAAATTTTTAAAAACTGACAATATCAAGTCTTGGAGAGAATACAGCACAACTGGAATTCTCATACGTTGCTAAAGAGAATACAAAAGGTATAGCACTTTGGGAAACAGTATGGCAGCTTAAGCATTCACTTACCACACAACAAGGTATTTTCCCAAGGTATTTTCTCACTCCAAGGTATTTTCCCAAGAGAAATGAAAATATATCTCCTTACAAAGAACTTTAAGCCAATGTGAATACCAGCTTTATTCATAATCACCGAAAACTGGAGATGACACAAATATTTATTAGCTGGGTATGGATAAATAAATTGTGGTATACCCTTACAATGGAATACTACTCAGCAAGAAAAATGAGTGAACTACCAATGCATTCAACAATATAGAAATCTCAAAACACCATGCTAAATGATGGGAGTACACTCAAAAGACTGTATATAGCATGACACATTTATATGATATTCTGGAACAGCAAAATCAAAGGGACAAAAATCAGATCAATGGTTGCCAGGGGCTGCAGGTAGACAGAGAGGACTGACTACAAAGGGGCATGAGGAAACTTTTGGGGGTGATAGAAATGTTCTATATCTTGATTGTGGTGGTGATTACATGACCCTACACATTTGTGAAACTCATTCAAGTGTAAACCAAAAAAAGAGTGCATTTTGCTTTGTATAAATTATATCCCAAAAAACCTGATTCCAAAACAGAATTATGCAGACTGTCAGCATTGGCATCTCCTGGGAATTTGTTAGAAATGCTGAACCCCGAAACCCACCCCCACTGAAGACCTATTATTATAGGTCAGGTTCCTTAGGAAATAGGCTCTGAGATTCTAAATTTGCATGCAGATGTATTAAGGGGTGACATTAGGGGAACGTGGAGTAGGATTGTATAAAGGGAGAACTTGATCTGCAATGCAATTGTAACAGGAAACTTAACTGAGCTTACAGGGAGCTCTGGAGCTAGAATGGCCTTCAGAGTTACCCCATCTGCAGAGCCTTTAGACCCTCTCATCAACCAGTTATTGATCTTGGGCGAGATGGCTCTCTTTAGCTGAGGGAAATTCCCCAGGAAAGACTCAGTTGAGATTCTTTAATTGCCAACACTCCAACAGCTGGGTAAGTGAGTACCTAAAGAAGAAATCTGAGCAATTCACCATAGCATCCACTACATTTTATCCCTTGCACCCCTGGAAACCACTTGTTTCATATAATAAATTCACTCTGTCTGGGAAGAGCTCCTCCAGAGTTCTTAGTGGTCTCTTTTCCTGGGGAAACTTATAAGGGACGTGGGATGAACTACAACCCTTCCCCTAACTATATTGCAGTTGGTCTCAAGCAGTGACTGATACTCGCCATCTCCTCCTCTACTACCCAGTCTAGCCTACCTTCCCTCTCAGCCAGCACCTCTTCTAGTCTAGAAGGCCTATCTGATCGTGGACTCTGGTCATCACCCCTGAGGGATATGAGTCCCTGACAACTACATCTTTCTCAGGCTGTAGAAGCTGCATTTGTCCGTCTGCAGGGGAATATCAGACACCCCAGGGGATCACCTAAATGCCAAATGTATTCCTCCCTGCCTTCATTTTGTAACAACAGTCCTATCTCCTCTTGATCATCAGGGTCTATTACTCCTGCCAGGATAGCTACTCTTTTCCTTGACTGCTGGTATCCTGACAAAGTGGCTAAAGAGACTGGGCAGCTGTCATCACTTTCAGCTTAATAGAACTGGTATGTCCCCTGGTGGAACTATTTCCCCTCTGGGAACTAGGCAGGGACCCACAGAGCCTAGAAGCACAAATTCCTCAAGTGGGTTGCTGCAGTGATGGTAAGCAGCCACTCCCAGTTCTACTCTTTGGTTCCTAGACTCATCTATCCTACCCATTAGGGACAAAGCACCATACAATGGTTATCAACTTAGAGTGCACACTGTAACCAAAGGATGCCTCCCCCTTTCCACTGAGCACTCTATCTAAGCCATTGTCTCAACTATGCTTCCAAAAGTCCATTTCATCAGTGTCAAGCTAAGCTGCCTCTGGGTGGTATGGAATGTGACAGGACCACTGGGTCCCGTGGTAAGATGCCTACTGCCATCCCCATGCTTCTGCTTGTGCAGCGCCTCAGTCAGCCAGACGTGAGGATGAGGGGCTTCTCAGGTCTCTCTTGGGCTGTTGTGTAACAGCGTTTCCTACCATCAACACTGGCCAATATATAACAACCACACTAAGTTTCTTAACAATGCTGGTTCCCTCAGTGAACACATTTCTCATTGCTTTGGTAAATAGTGTCCTGCAGGCTTACATGGCAAATAGTTGGCTGGTAGACTTTATGGCATTATACAGACTATCTGCTCTAACATGCCCAGTTCTCTTAGCCTTGATCCCTTCCTCTGTGATCTGCCATGGCAGTTCTAACATTTCTACTTCACTTAAAGTGAATCGTCGCTCTTCAAGCCTCCAAGAGGCAACCAAGCAGCTTAATAACACCATTTCCCAGGATCCTTAACAGATGTTAAATCTTGTATCATGGATATGGATCCTATATTGATAAACTCTGTTACCCAACTTTATTCAGTGCCCTTTGACCCAGCAACCTCAGAGTCTGTTTCCCAGGGAACCCAATCTATGGCCTATCTGTACCCTCCCAGGGGACATGTTAGCTAGGTCCTGCAGCTGCTTTGGTGTAAGTCCTTTTCTCCTTCAGCAGGCCTAGCACTTCCCCTGCTGGATTATGTTGTGCCGAACCCTAGTTCTCAGTTTTGTGGCCAGGAGAGGAAATGGAAACGGGTCCTATGGAGGGCATGAATTGTCCTGCAAGGCAGAATCCCCAGTATTGTCTTCAAGAAAGGGGAGATGCTAGCGTTTAACAGGAAGGAGTGGGGGGACTTCTGTAGGCTCAAGGGAGTCAGTGGAATTTTTAGTGCACAGACCCAGAGGATTTTTTCATTGATCCAGTGGTCCTTATCCCAAATCTCAGGCTCCCACTCCTTCCCAATCAGGACCCAGACCTTGGTATGGCAAACCTGACATGACAGAGAATCCAATTTTCTTTGGAACTCTGCTACTCTTAAATAATTAAGTCATGCTCCTGCTCCTCAGCCTTTTCTGCCCTCCAGCTACAAGCAAGGAGAGTCTCAGGTTTCACACCTCACTTTACATAGGTGATTAATGACCCTCAGTCTTTCATTGTCTTTCTCTAATGCATTAATAGTCAGAAAAAAACAGCCATCCAATCCCAAAGTCCTTATACATATAATTATGTCCCTTGAAACTTTCAAATGACCCTCCAGGGCATCCCCTTCCACCAGTCTTCTCTCCCAGTTCCCCACTTATGGAGTTTTAACAAATATACCACAACCATTTGCCAAGGGTCAACATATACACCAATGTTCAGGTCTTCACTGTAAGCCAGCTGTTAGGTAAAATAGCTCCAAAACCCCATTTTAGAGTCTACTTCTCATGATGTTTCCTGGTACCAACTGTCATAAATTACGTTCCCTGGGAAACAGACTTTGAGACTTTGAGATTTACATGCAGGAAGTTTATCTGGGAGTGCAATAGGGCTTGGGTTGCCAGATAAAATACAGGATGCCCAGTTAAGTTTGAATTTCAGATAAATAACAAAGAATGCAATATCTGGGACATGCTTATATTAAAAATTATTCTTGTTTATCTGAAATTCAAATTTAACTAGGCATTCTGTGTCTATATTTGCTAAATCTGTCAAGTCTATCTAGGGAACACCAATGAGAGGTGAGAAAAGCAGGCTTGTGAAGGGGGAGAACTTGAACTATGAAGCAGTTCAGTGGACTCTACAGGGAGGTCTAGAGATCGGAGGTCCCCATGGGGAACCAGCCACTGGATGCAGGCTGCCCCATGGCAGGGGCCATGATGTTGGGTGAGGTAGCTCTCTTTGGCTGAAGGCAATTCCTAAGGAGGTACTCAGCTGAGAGCTTTCATCTGCCAACACCCCGAGGAGACTGAGGAACGAGTCCTGAAGGGAGGATCCGGTTCAACCATTGCATCAATACACCTACCGATCAGAATCGGCATTTTAACAAGATCTCCAGGTGATGTCTGCGCACATTGAAGTTTGAGAAGCATTGGTGTTAGTTCTCAAACTTCTATGTGTATCTGAATCACCTGGAGGCCTTGTGAAACCACAGCTTGCTGGGCCCCACATCTGGAGTTTTTGATTCTGTAGGTCTAGAGCGGAATCTGAGAATCTGCATTTTTAACAAGTTACCAGATGATACTGAGCTGCTGCTGGTTTAAAGATGATACTTGAAGAACCACTGGTTTGAAAAATACAAATATCTAATACCTTATATACCTAAAGACAGGTGGATATTACAGCTGGTTCAGCTCCCCTAAGACGCTATCAAGGATATGCTCTTTCTTTCTGCTTTCCCATCATTAGCATATTGTCCCTTCGTCTGCAGGCTGATCATTTTCTGGTTTCAAGATGGCTGTTGTGTCTCCAGTTATCACATACAAGGTGAAGGGAAGGGAACAGAGGAATACCAGCTGGGATCTGTTTCCTTTATGAGGAAACAGGTTTGTTTTTTACTGTCCCTCACTTCTGCAGACTTCTTTTTAAAAATTTCATAAATCCATATTGTTGTAATTACTTCAAGGACATTTGTGATATATCTGCAGAGGAGCAAATTGATATAGAGGGCAAAACCATTTCGAGTCTTCGTTAAAAATATTATGAAAACTCAACAAACAAAAAAATACCCTTCACAACTGTCATTCATTCCTAGAAAAGGAAATGAGATAAATCCAATCCCAAGCAGATAATAACAGTATTTATCAATTTCAGTAAAGGTGCCAAAATCTGACTAATCTCTCCGTTAACTGTATTTATTTGAAAAGAAACAAAATAAAACATCTCAATGGCTTTGTTTAAAAGACAATGTTTTTAGAGCACTTTTACATTCACAGCAAAATTGAGATGAAGGTGCAGAGATTTCCTATATACTCCCTGCCCCCACACACGCACAGCTTCTACCATTAGCAACCCCCCACACCCAGAGTGGTACATTTGTTATAACTGATGAACTTACACTGACATATCATAATCACCCAGAGTCCATAGTTTACATTAGGGTTCCCTCTTGCTGTTGTACAGTCTATGGGTTTGGACAAATGTAAAATGACAGTTATCCATCATTGTAATATCATACAGAGTATTTTCACTGCCAGAAAAATCATCTGTGCTCTGCCTCAATGGCTTTTTAAAACACTTATTTGCTTAGGGTTTTTTCCCCTTAGTTCCTGTCTTTTTTTTTTTTTCCTTTAAGGCAACCACATTTGCAGACTTCTTTTTACATTTCATTGTCCAGAACAGGGTACCTGACCAACCTAGTTGTGAGGGAGGTTGGGAAGATGAGTCTAGTCTTCTACACTTTATAGTAGGAGGTGGTAAATGAGAAGAGAGTTCAGAATGGCTGCAGAGTTAACCATAAACATTTTATCTTGAGCTATGGAGGTAAGCAAAACCAGAAACTGTTAAAAGGAAGTTAGTTGTGGGGAATGAATGACACTGTGTGTGGAGAGGGAGGGCTGGGAAGCTGGCTTTCATAGCAAGATCTTCCACACAATTTGATTTGTTACCATGTTCATTTATTTAATTTTAAAACCCATAACTACACTCTTTTTCTCATACTCCATCCATTTCAGCAAAGCTTGTTGGTTCAATCTCCGAAAGATTTCTATAATCTACTACATCTCCTCACCTCCACTGCAACCGTCACTGCCACTTTCACCCCTGCCTCGCTAGAATTCATGCTCAACACAGCAGTCAGTGCTCCTTTAAACATAACTCTCCTGTGTACAACATGATGACTATAGCTAACAATACTGTTTTGCATATTTGAAAATTGTCAAGAGAGTAGATGTTAAACGTTTTCATCACAAAGAAAAAATTTCATAACTGTGAGTTGATGGATGTTAACTAAACTTACTGTGGTAATCATTTTGCAATACATACACATATCAAATCCTTATGCTGTACTCCTTAAATGTATATAAAGTCATACATCAATTATATCTCAAAACTGAAAATAAAATTAAAATATTAATCCAATAGAAAAATGGACTAAGAATATAGAAAGATGCCCAGCTGAACTCGTAATTAAAGAACTATGTCAAAAGAAAAGAAAAAAAAATATGTGTGTGTGTGTGTGTATACGTATCCTGTGCTCAAAACCCTCCAATTGCTTCCCATCTCACTTAAGGTACAAATGAAAATCTTTGTAGTGACCTTCAAACTCCTACATGATCTTCTGGCTTCATCTTCTTCTCTCCCTTGTTCATTACACTCCAGTCACACCAGACACCTTAATGTTTCTCAAACACATAACACATGTTCCCACCTCAGAGTCTTGACATTTGCTATTGTCTCTGCGTGGAACATCCTCCCACCTGCTCCAAATGTCCACTCACATGGCTTGATTGCTCACTTCCTTTCTGTCTTTATTCAAATGACACCTTCTCAATTAAGCCTTCCTGTCCTCTCTATTTAATACTACAGCATGCTGCCTCCACTAGTGGTACATTCTATTCCCTCTCCTGCCTTACTTTTATTAACAGCATGTACCACCATCTTCTATACTATGCATTTTATGTATTTATTTATGATCTGTCTCTATCTATAGTACGTAAATTCATGAGTGCAGGAACTTTTTTCTGATTTGTGCACTACTGTATCCCCAGGGCCTAAAATAATTCCTGGTACATAGTAGGTCCTCATTAAATATGTGCGAAAAATCCAAAACAGAGAGAGAGCAAGAGATTGTGTTTGAGATTGATTTTAAGAAATTGGCTTATGTGACTGTGGGGGCTGGCAAGTCTGAAATATGTAGGGCAGACCAGCAGGCTGGAAATTCAGGTAGGAGTTGATGTTGCGGTAGTCTTGAGGAGAATTGCCTTCTTCTTTGGGAAACCTCAGTCTTTGCTCTTAAGGCCTTCGACTAATTAGATGAGCCACATACACATTACGGAGGGTAATCTGCTTTATTCAAAGTCTACGGATTGTAAATATTAATCACGTCTAAAAAATACCTTCACAGCAACATCTAGACTGCTGTTTGATCAAACAATTTGGTCATAGCCTAGCCAAGCTGACACATAAAATTAACCATCACAGTATACACACACACATGAATAATAATAATAATAATAATAATAATAGAAAGCTACCCAATCTCTTACTACTTACCATGGTAATCATTTTGCAATGTATACATATATCAAATCATTATCTTGTATACCTTATGTATATATAAAGTCATATATCAATTATACCTCAATAAAACTGAAGATAAAATAAAAATATTAATCCAATAGAAAAATGGACTAAGAATATGGAAAGATGCCCAGCTGAACTCATACTTAAAGAAATATAATGTTCTTGAGGGGTGATAGGCCATATAGGAAAAGACTGGTAGGAAATACAGAAGAATGGGACAAATGCTATACTCTAGAGGCAAGAAAAAATATGCTATGTAAGGGTAGACTTTTTGGTGGGTGCCAATGGGAAGACTTCACGAGGAAGTGGTCATTGAATTGAGTCTTATGGGATACATGGAATTTTGATAGGAAGAAAGGGCATTTCTGACTAAGGAAACGTAGAGGCCTGGAAACGCTTGGCACATGTGGTAAGCAGCCATGCGTCTTCGGGAAGCCAGTCCTGCTGTCACAGCATCCACCTTCAATCCAGTGCTAATAGTATGCTACCTTAACTTGTTCATTATATTTATTTCCACATGTATAGGTCCTGTGTCCCCATTCTTGTGAGCAAGCAGGCACCACTTCATTTTTATCCCTTATAATTCTCAGCTCATAGAAAGTGCTTTAAACTGCACCTAACTAAAAAGTGCGTGCCTAAGGTAGAAGTAACTGTCCCCCTTAGAAGGGTCTTGTCTCCTGGTATTAATTTTTCTTTGAGAAACCACCCTTTCTCTCACTAAGTGTGTGTAGTTTAAGTGGTTCCTTCCCCCAGGACCAGGAGCACTTGATCCAGCCTTGGACAATGTTTCTTAGGAACATCCAAAGCCTGGATGTAAGGCCTTTCTTATAAATATATAAGCTACCCCACATCTTTCCAATAAATTTCTTTCTTGCTTAATTTGTCCAGAGAATCCTAACTAGTACAGCCTTGTCATTCAGATCAGACCATATAACAAAATTTACGTGGAAGGGTAGAGTTTTGTAGAGACAATGTGTCCAAGAAGAAATAAACAGTTTAATTTTAGCTTGTCAACTGAGGCATAGCATAAAAAATTATTCACTCATAGAACATATTATTGGGCTTATATTATGCAATTGATTGCATTGCGCTGGGTGCTAGGGAGATACAAATATGAAAAAGGTGTATTCTTTGCCAGCAGGAGTTTGTAATTACATTAACTATACATAGGGGCAGGCTCTTTTTATAGTCATGTTCTTTCTGCTGCAAGTAGCAGCAACCAATTCACACTGGCTTAAGCAATAAAGAATTAATGTCTCATGCAATTAGGAAGGATGCAGTAGACTGAGGAACTCAAACAAAATTGTTGGGACACACACACACACACACACACACACACCAAGGCACCTGCTAATACCATGTCAATTTTTTGACCCAGAGGAAAGACAGAATGCCTTTTTTTTTCTCACATCTATAAATGTAGATCCCAGGGAAAGACTTTGATTGGTCTACTTTGGACACATGTCCCCATCCCCCACCAATCTTTGAAGCCAAAGCAGTAGGGTGCTATGATCAGCAATGCAGGGTACACGTTACCCCATGTCCAGTGTAATGGGGGTACTGTGACGCGTGTCTATATCAGAATTAAACGGCTGAATTGGAGAGCAAGAATTGGAAGTAGATCCTGTTACTAGAGATAGTGGACAGGGATGTTGGGCAAACAAATCAAATGTCCATTACAAGTGCCAGGAAAGTGACTTAAAGCACGTAGGAGTTCACTTCTGTGGTGCTCGGGGCAGCATTCCTGAAAGAAGACTCTTGGACCTGATAAGATTAAAAGATAAGATTCTAGGAGGTGAGGGGGTGAAGAGGTTTATGTGAAGAAAAGGTCGTGAAAGACATTGCAGGAAGCCCAGGACTGGGGTGTGTTCCCATTTGGGGTGTGTTCCCATTTGGTGTATTCTAGAGGGTTCATATGGGAACTGTAGGAAATTAGTGCGGTTCAACCCTGCGTCTAAACAGAGCTCAACTCAGGAGTCTCATGAGTTGGAACCTGCCAGGACTCTGTTTATATGGGAGATTGAGCAGCCTCCCAGGAAAAAATTACACAAACTCTGCCTAATAACCATATCATGGAGGGTTAGAAGAGGGAGGATTTGATTTGCTTCTTTTTCACTAGATTTTATCCATTGAAAACAGAAGACATAGAGTCTAAAGAGGTATTCAATGAAAAGTGCTTCTCCCTCCCAACCCAGTCCCCCTAGTGAGGGAAGGAGGGATTTTGAGTTCATTCTAGTGGCCGCTGCTCACATTAGATCTTCCAGCCCATCCCATGCACCCACATTTTGGTGCCAGAGAGGGGATCAAAAGTTAAAAATGGAAGATCTCTGTTCACTAAAATCTCTAAAAGAATCTGGAGAGACAAGATGGTCAGAGGGACAGTTTGGGTACCCTGGTATTAGAGTGTACTTTGAAGGGTAAGATTGTGTTCTGCCCACCTGGGTAGGGACCCACAGGGCATGACACTAGAAGGGCTTCAGAAAGCAGAGTGAAGCTTCCAGTTCACCAGTGGCTCACATGGTGCAGGTCCAGGCCTGAGGCTCTGGTGACACCAGCACCAAAGCCTGCTAAGCAGGGAGAGCAGCATTACAAGGTAGAAACAAGAGAAGGCCGCTCAGGGGCATGACATTTCTGGAATTCCTCATCCTAAGTGCACTATGGTGATATTAGAAGGTATCTTCATAGTGTGGTTGGTGGTTAAAGGCTTGGCTTTTGGAGTTGCCTTTCCTGGGCTTTATCCTGGCATGGCCACTTACTAGTTCCGACGGGTTCCAATTTCACAGCGGGTGGTAAGGATTTACTCAGGTAACATATGTAAACAATGTGACCCAGTGTCTGGTTCATAGTAATGTTTAGTGTTACCTTTTCCTTTAAAAAAAAAAAACAATTGAGGTATAATTTACATATAACATTGTATTAGTTTCAGGTGTACAATATAATGATTTGATATTTGTATACATTAAGAAGTGATCAATCTTTAGTGTTATTATTCTTATTAAGGGGCTCATCAGGATGTGGATACCTCAG
Source organism: Rhinolophus sinicus (assembly GCF_057876585.1). Classification (NCBI taxonomy): domain Eukaryota; kingdom Metazoa; phylum Chordata; class Mammalia; order Chiroptera; family Rhinolophidae; genus Rhinolophus; species Rhinolophus sinicus. The sequence goes on from NC_142512.1 coordinate 28,703,514, forward strand.
CAAACAACCCAAGTGGAAGACAGTAGAACCAAAGAAAAGGGAAAGGAGCCTGAGCAATAATAGGGGTCTTTGCAGCAGTGGGGATGGGGCTGAGCTAGGAGAATGCGGTTTATTTTTGTGAGTGCGAGTCTGTTGTTCTTATTCCCAGGTCTCTGAGTCCTCGGGAGCCATGAGTTATTCAGACCAGACAGGAAGTGGGGCTAGAATTCACAGTAAATTTTGAATGCTTAGCTGAGAAGCTTGATTTTATTCAAGAGTTTATGAAGAACAATCGAAGAGAACTGTATTAAGATTAATCCAGAGATCTGTACAAAGAAATCAGAGAAGGGGAAGCTCCAACAAAGAGAGACCAATTAAAAGATTATTACCATAGACTGTGGGAGAAGACATAAGGAGCTGAAATAGGTTGGTAGCATTGAGAATGGAAATGAAGGGACAGATGTGAAAGAAACACTTGGCAACAGAATTATACCAGGATATATAAAGCATCTGCTTGCCCAAATCTTCAATGTGTTCCAGACCAGATCCTCAAGGTTTAGAAACTATGCAAACCAGCACCTTGCCATATGCAATCCAAAAATCTATTGGATTTTTTCCATTGTTTGCATATATTGTTTTTAAAAAATTAAACGTTTTTTTCAGACCAAACTTTTAATTATTTTATTGAATACCACCTTCAGTGATGATTCTCTAGCACAGATATCTTAGTTGATTTTCTTTACTCAGTTCACTTTACATTTGTAGATTTTAAACTATTTTACCATCTACTGACCCACTTAGAGTGTAGCTCTAATAAATTATCAAATAAATTATTAATAAAGTTTATAGTAAGTGGTAAATATATTTAACAGAACATTATTTCTGTACTGTTGCTAACAAATGTCCACTTCTAATATCAATGGTATATTTCCTTCATATTGATTTAAAATATTTGTTCTCCATATTAAGGAAATAAAAATAAATGAAAATATCAAGAGGAAAATAAACATGCCAAATAAGTTTATTAACAAATTATAACCAGATCACCAGAATTTAAGAAAATATATTGACATTCATAACTTTATTTATTGTCATTACTTGCCACTATCTTCTTGGAAGTAGAATTTTGATATTAAATTCAGAACTAAGAATTAGAAACATTCAAAAATGATAGTAAAAATGTGCAAATCTAAGGCTATAATTTGTTCAGTTTTCCAGGAATGTAACTCTTTAACACTATTATGTGATATTGTGATTTATAATATAAAATATATGAGTAATTTGGTCTCTGTCCCTGTTCCTGGCACAGGGTTTCTAAAACCTTTAGAATTTCCTAAGTGATAAAGGTGTTTTGATATTCATAACAAACCCCTTTCAACCACACTTGAATTTGCTTCTGTACTGTTCATGTTAGAAATGTCCATTTCTAACAAGGTGAGGTGACTTTTGGAAAGCACCTAAGGATGGGGACTGGTTGCCAGGGGAGCAAACCATGAGATTGGAGGGTTGAAACTTTCTACTTGGTATGATCAAAACGGAGAAGCCATCAAAAATAAAACTGATAAATTCAACTGCATAAAAAAATTTAATGCTGTAAACATTGTGCCTATAGGTGACAATATTTTATTGTGCACTTAAAATTTTAGGGATTGATGTCATGTTAAATGTCCTTACCACAATTTTAAAAAATTTGTATGATGAAAAAATACTATAAGCAAAGGAAAAAAATGAAAAACTGGGAATAATTTGCAACATACCTCACAAAGACATAATTTCTTTAAAGAGCTCTTTTTAAAAAATCAATAAAGACCAGAAATCTAGCAGAAAAAGATAATATAAACAGACAATTCATAGAAAAGGAAATATGAATGACTCAAAAATTTGAAAACATGCTCAAAGTCTCTCAGAATAACAGAAATGCACACTTAAACTACAATTACGATACCATTTTTCACCTAGATTAGAAAAAAAGAAGCAAACAAGTTGATTCCACACTGTATTATCGGTATGATGTGAGAAAACAGGCACTCTCATACATTTTGGAAGGAAATGAAAATTGACATAACTCTATGGAGCCATTCTGAAATATCTAAAAAAAATTACACATGCACAAATCCTTTGAATTAATATCCACGTCTAGGAATTTGACAAAGGGGCCTATTCATTAAGAGGATATAACATATATACACATATATGTATGAACCCAATATTGGAGCACCTAAATATATCAAGCAAATATTAACAGATCTTAAGGGACAAATAGACAATAACAATAATAACAGGGGACTTTAATAATCCTCTTTCAATAATGAATTGATCAGTCAGACAGAAAATCAGTAAGGAAATGCTAGACCTAAACTATATTGTATACCAAATTAATACACATATATAGAACATTCCATCCAACAGCAGCAGAATACACATTCTCAAGAGCACACGAGACATTCCCCAGGATAGATGCAACAAATGTGCTGAGAACACAAAACAAGTCTTAGCAAATTTAAGAAGATTAAAATCATACCAAATATCTTTTCTGACCACAATGGTAGGAAACCAGAAATCACTAACAAGAGAAAAACTGGAAATTTTACAAATATGCGGAAATTGAACAAAACACTCCTGAACCATCAATGGGTCAAAGAATAAAATAAAAAAGTATCTTGAAACAAAAACGGAAACACAACAAACCCAAAACTTATGAGATGCAGCAAAAAGAGTACTAAGAGAGGTTTATAGCAATAAATGCCTACATTAAATAAAAGAGGAAGAAGAGATCCAAGATGGCGGAGTAAACATGGTGCCTGCTTCCTTCCGTGAACACATTAAAATTAAAATTAAATTATAGAACAATCAACCTGGAGAACCATCTGAAGTCTAGCTAAACAAAAGTTTTATAACTAAGGATATAAAGAAGCCATGCCCAGTCTGGCAGGAGAGGCAGAGACAGGGAACGGGCCCCACACCTGTGTGTGAGGAATGAGAATCAGGAGGGTTATCTCAGCCGTGGAAGTTCCCCCAGGAGGAGCCAGGGTCCCCAACCACACGCAGACCTCCCCAGCCTAGAGTACTGATGCTGAGAAGAGGAGCCCCCACAACATTTGGCTATGAGAAACAGTGGGGATTCTTACAGTCCAGGTGGGATGAAAGGCAGCGGGAAACCCAGGTGTCCTCCTAAACGGCCCGTACACAGACTCATTTGCTCGCAGGCTCTCACCTTGGGCTCCAGCGAAGGGAAGGTGACTCGGGGGGCTGGGGGGCGGCGTCAGAGGCATACCGGGGCCGACTGAGGTCTGTGGCTCTGGCAAGGGCTGGAGGACAGTCGCCATTTTTCCTGTGTGAGTTCCTCCTCCTGTACAGCCAGCAGGTGGGTCAACATCAGAGGCAGCCAGCCCCACCTGCATTGCAGTCTTCCTTGGAAACTACTGGTGTTATGGATACCAGGACCAGAAAGAACCCAAGCGGCACTCAGAGAGTTAGGAAGGTCAGCTTTATTACGCCAGCGGGATCTCTCCCAAATACTGAGCCCCTAGCAAGGTTTTGAGCAAGTTTTTATGGGTTGGGGACTTCCTTGAGTCGGGGAAGGGGTAGGTGTCATCTGGTGATTGGCTGGGGGTGTGGCTTGGAGAGGGTTATGCGGAAGTGGGCTGGGGCTTAGGGACTTCTCTCCTCGCCCGGGCCACCATTTTAGGTCAGTTTCTCCATCATGTACCCCCTGTTGATGATCATAAGTGGTAACAACGTGGAGATCATCATATTGGCTAAGAGGACGATAACCCCGTAGGGCAAGGATCCGGGCTGTAGCGGACGGGTGATGGAGGTCTCTATGAAACTTATGAGAGCATTAACTATGCACGGCCCGATGGTAGCAAGGAGGAGGATCGTGAGGAGTGTGCCAGCTAAGGGTAGGAGCCAAGAGGACCAGCAAAGGTTAGAAATAGTAGAAGTCCAATGACAGCGAAGAAGGAGGCCGGGCAGACAACAGCGAGGCTCATCCGGGCTGTTTCTTGAGGGTCAGATGGAGTCGACGGGCCGGGTCACACTGGGCGATCCAGGTGTCGTCCTCCGACTGGTTCTTTTAACCCGAGTGTGATGGATCCACGGAGCGATGCCTGAAACTTTAAGAGCAGTGGGAGTAACAGGTAAGACAGTGTGAGGGCCTGTCCACCGGGGTTGGAGGGGCTCGCGCTTCCAATCTTTGACACAGACTTGATCTCCTGGGGTAAAGGGGTGTACCAACTGCCCGAAGGAAATGGGGGTCCTTTCCAGAATGTAAGCACGTACATCTGTGAGGACCTTGCCTAGCGCGGCCATCTGGTTTTGGAGGCTGGAGAACCCCAGCTGGTGAATGTCGCCAGGGAAGCTGGTTAGCAGGGGAGGGGACCTACTGAACATAATTTCGAAGGGAGAGAATCCAGATTGGCCAGGGGTGCAGTGCGCCCGAAGGACGGCTAGTGGTAGGAGGTCCACCCACCCTAGGGAGGTCTCCTGGTGGAGTTCAGCTAATGTCTCCTTGAGGGTATGGTTCATGTGTTCAACTTTCCCTGAGCTTTGTGGTCGGTAGGCTGTATGGAGTCTCCAGTTGATGCCCATGGCTCTGGTTACCGTCTGGAGGAGTTCTGCTATGAAAGCTGGCCCGTTCTCACTGTGGATAGAAAGTGGAATCCTGTAGCGGGGGATAATCTCCCTGAGGAGGACCTTGGCTACTTCGCGGCTCTTCTTAGTCTGAGTGGGGAAGGCTTTGACCCACCCGGAGTAGGTACAGACCAGGACAAGCAAGTACTTAGTACCGCGGCAGTTTGTCATGTCAGTGAATTCTACTTCAAGTCCTCAAAAGGTGCGATACCGATTCTCTGAATCCCGGGGATAGGGCTGGGGCTGGACTTTGGGTTGTTCTTTGCACTAGTGAGGCAGTGTTCTCCAATTGACTTGCAAAGAGCTGACAGCCGGCTAATGTAGAAGTGTTTGGCTAGGAGGCTCTAGAGAGCAGTTTTTCCTAAGTGGGTTAACTTGTGATATTCAGCGGTTACTTGAGGACCTAGCAGGGCTGCGATGAAGAGTCTTCCGTCGGGCAGTTACCACCACCCTTGTGGTAATCTGGTGGCCCCTTCTGACTTTGCCCATCTGAGTTCTTTTTTTGTGTACCGCAGGAGACATGGTGGTAGTGTGAGTGACCAAGAGTAGTTCACTAGGGTTTCCCATCACCGCTGATTTGGCCATGGTATAGGCGAGCTTGTTCCCGACTGCTGAGGGCTCACTGCCTTTCTTGTGGCCCCGACAGTGGATAACTGAAACCTGCTGGGGAAGCCAAATGGCTTGTAGGAGCTTAAGGATTTCTTGTTTATTTTTAATAGTTTTTCCCTCCATGGTCAGAAGGCCTCTTTCTTTATATGTAGCCCCATGTATATGGACGGTTGCAAAGGCATACCAAGAGTCGGTGTAGATGCTGACTTTTTGACCCCTGGATAGATTAAGGGCTCTTATTGGTGCCCATAGTTCTGCCCGTTGGGCCGACCATCCTGATGGAAGTGCCCCTGCCTCTAGTACCTCGTCTATGGTAGTTACTGCATACCCCACGTGACATTTTCCATCCCTCAGGAAGCTGCTGCCATCAGTATACAGAGTAAGGTCCGGGTTAGGATGTGGGCTGTCTCAGAGGTCAGGTCTGGTGACGTAGACCTCATTGATAACTTCTATACAGTCATGTTCTGGATCCCCTTCGTCAGTTGGCAAGAAAGTGGGTGGGTTCAGGGTGCACAGTTTCTAACGAAATCCGAGGGTTTTTCAGAAGTAGCCCTTGATACTGAGTCAGCCGTGCATTCGACAGCCATCAGGGTCCTTGACTGTTCATTAAGGTGGTGACCGAGTGGGGTACTTTAACTATGAGTCTCTGGCCTAAGGTAAGCTTATCTGCCTCTTTGATGAGAATTACCGTGGCTGCTAGGGCCCGCAGGCATGGTGGCCAACCCGCTGCTAACGGGTCTAGTTTCTTTGAGAGGTAGGCGATGGGATGGAGCCATGGTCCAACTGTTTGGGCCAGCAGTCCTAAGGCTATTTTATCTTTGTCATGGACAAATAAGTGGAATGGCCTCTCAGCATCAGGTAACCCGAGGGCTGGGGCCTGTCCACGAGAGCTCTTGAGCTGCTGGAAGGCGTGTTCTTGATCTTCTGTCCATAGCATGGGGGACTTTTCTTGACCAGTTAGAGTCTCATATAAGGGCCGGACTATTGCCGAAAAGCCAGGAATCCAGATCCGGCAGAAGCTGGCAGCCCCGAGGAACTCACAGAGTGCTCTCCGGTTGGTGGGCCGAGGGAGGGAAGTGATGACTTTCTTCCGCTCGGTGCTGAGGGCCCGCTGTCCTTTGGAGATGACAAAGTCCAAGTATTGTACTTGTTTTCTGCAGAGCTGGGCTTTCTTCCAGGAGACTCTATACCCCATCTTGGCTAAGTGGGACAGGAGTGCCTGCGTCGCAGTTTGACACTTGGTTTCAGTGGCACAGGCTAAGATCCACATAATGTAATACAGTGTAGCGGTATTCTTCTCGAGGGAAGATGGCTAAATCTGAGGCTAGCACTTCTCCAAAGAGGGTTGGGGAGTTTTTGAAGCCCTGTGGGAGCCGAGTCCATGTCAGCTGGAGCTGCCGGCCGGTATCAGGTTCAGTCCATTCGAAGGTGAACAGTGATTGGCTCTGGGGCACCAACCGAATGCAGAAGAATGTATCTTTCAGGTCCAGGCAGGTGAACCATCCGGCCCCTGGGGGCAGCCGACTGAGGAGAGTATACGGATTTGGGACTACAGAGTGTAGGAAGACTGTGGCTTGGTTTACCACTCTCAAATCTTGTACTGACCAGAATTCTCCATTAGGCTTCCTTACCGGCAGGAGGGGCGTATTCCATGGCGACTGGCACTCTACGAGTATCCCTGCTGCTCTGAGATGGGCGAGGTGTTTTTGAATCCCTGCCCAAGCTTCCCTGGAGATGGTGTATTGGCGTAGCCATTGGGGTTGAGCTCCAGGTTTCAGTTCAACCAAAACTGGGGTCTTATGTTTTGCTAGCCCAGGCGGGTTATCTTCAGCCCAAACTTCTGGGAAATCGGCCCTGTAGGCTTCTGGGTTCTGTTCTACACTGCCGGTCCCATACAGCCTCCATTCTTCTTCCCTCGGGGTGGTGATAGACAGAATAACTCCCTCTGACGGGGCCTGCAGGGACATGGTGGCTTGGCCTGATGGTTCAAAGGAGATTTCTGCCCCTAACTTGGTAAGGAGGTCGCATCCCAGGAGCGGGATTGGGCAGTCTGGTAAGTAGAGGAACTCGTGCGACACAGTGTGTCCTCATTTACAAGTCCAAGCCTGGCAGAATGGTTGGCTCTTAGCTTAATCCCCGGTGGCTCCCATTATGGTGACTCTGCAGTGCCACTGGCATGGTGACTACCAAGTGTTCTGCTCCGGTATCTACCATAAAAGTCACTGTTTGGCCCCCTACATCTAAGTTAACTGTGGGCTTATGGGGGCCAAGTTCGAATGAGCCTGGTCCTCTTCGGTCCAACTTGATTCCCGCTAATCCGACGAAGTCGGGCTTTGGGCTGGTTGGGTTGGGACCACGGGGAGGCCGAGGCTGGAAGTGGAGTGTCTGGAAGTGGCAGGGCCGCGCCAGCCATTGGCCGTGGTGCGTAGGGAGGTGGTGGCAGCTCTTCGTCAGGGTCTCCCTGGTAAACAGTCTTCATCACGTCTTTCTGGGTGTGGCCTCGTGGGTTCCGTGCAACGAGGACCCTGGACTGTCCCTTACTATTGGAGCAGAACCGTACCCAAGGAGGAAGGGTTTGGGCTATTTCCAACCACAAGTCAATGTAAGGGAACTGGTCTGGATGTCCTGGGGTCTCGGTGACAACTATGTAGACTCGGCAAATAGTGGGGAGGTCGAGTGCCTTCTGAGGGCCATCCCACGACAAAACTTGGCCACTCCAGTTCACATAAAGTGCGGAGACATCCTGGGGTCATTTTGACCCTGTAGTTGCCTCCGAAACCCTTCCTGAAATTCTTTAACATGCAGTCTAGAACCGTGGGCTTCCCGTGACTCCCTCCCATGATGTTTGGTGTCATGTAGACAAGGGAAGGGTCTCAATCAGGCCCTGTGTCTGTGTCCCTCGCAGGAACTTTGGGCACGTCTTGGCTAGGGTGTGCCTGTATAAGCTCCGGGCCTGGTCGCACTCCGAGAGTGTGAATCACCGTTATGCCATACGATGCTACCACTGATCGCAGGTCGGGGCTCACTCGGGCTCCATAGCTGACAGGCCATGGATCCACACAGAATCCCTTTCGGGACCAAGCACACACACATTCATTCAGGGAGGAAAGACGCCCTCCCCCGGAACAGCCCTAACTAGCGTCTGAAGTGGGACTCAGCGGGAGGTGATCAGGCTTCCCTTTTGCCTTTAGGCAGGCCTAACTGTGTCCAGGCCCCGGGGTCTTACCATGTCCGATGTCCTGGTTCACTGTCCATCCAGTCTCTCTACTGGGGGTCCAGCTGGGAGTTGTGGGCCGGAGCCGGCGGGAGATCACTGGTCCCGGGCCTGCCGAAATCAGCAGGGCGCGCCTAGCGCCATCTCGGCTCTCCCTCCACCCTACGGCCCGCTCTTGCCCAAACCAGTGGCTCAAGGGGCCAGCGCGGTCGGGTTTCCCAGTAAGGGAACCAAGAATGTTACGGATACCAGGACCAGAAAGAACCCAAGCGGCACTCAGAGAGTTAGGACAGTCAGCTTTATTACGCCACTGGGGTCTCTCCCAAATACTGAGCCCCTAGCAAGGTTTTGAGCAGGTTTTTATGGGTTGGGGACTTCCTTGAGTCAGGGAAGGAGTAGGTGTCATCTGGTGATTGGCTGGGGGTGTGGCTTGGAGGGGCTTATGCGGAAGTGGGCTGGGGCTTAGGGACTTCTCGCTTCGCTCAGGCCACCATTTTAGGTTAGTTTCTCCATCACTGGAGTTCGTGGGCCCCAGGCAGATAGCAACTGTACTGGGTGTGCTCTGAGACTTTTTGTTGAGTAGCTCCAGGCTCAGCACTGGCACCACACCAGAATTTACATTAACCTGGTGACCACAACTGGTCCCACTCTGACTTCCTGAGACCCTGCTTCACCCAATTTGCACGACTGAACCTTAAAGGAGCCAGCAGGTGGCAGCAAGCCTCAGGGTGTCCCGGCTTTTTATGGAGCTACCCCAGGCCTGGTACTGGTGGCAGACATCCTCAGTTTGCAGTGTGGCCTCTTCCATACACCTCCAGGTTTAGAATAGACAGCAAACAACTGTGGATCATGTTGTAGTTCCTACCAGACAGTCCCCAGCTGGTCACAGGCAGTGAGTGACCTGGGCCTGTACCAGAGCCCGTCACAAGAGGCAGCAGAACTAACATACTTGGAAGTTGGCTTCAGACCACAGCAGAGCACCACCCAATTAGCCCTGTAAGCGGCACACACAAAGTGTGGTCTCAATAAACACCATAGCCCGCTGGGGCAAATCCCACTCAGTAAGCCCCCTCACAGCAGCCCATAATCTGTGGATGTGGCCAAACCCCACAGGCAATCAGCCTGAGGGCCAAGGCCACCCACTGATGTGCCAATAGCAATCAAGGCTCAACTATAGGGGGGGGCACACAGAACCCACACGAGTGACACTCCTGGAGCACCTGGAGCAGGTGACCAGGGGGACTGTGCCAGGGCCCCACAGGTCACCTAGTATATACAAGGCCACCCAGCCAAGACTGGGAGACAGAGCAAATCTACCTAATACATAGAAACAAACAGAGAGGCAACCAAAATGAGGAAACAAAGAAATATGTCCCAAATTAAAGAACAGAAGAAACCTCCAGGAAAAGAACTAAACAAGCCTAAAGTTAGTAGCAGGAACTACCAAGATCACAGTAGAAATAAATGAAATAGAGACCAGACACAAAATTTAAAAGATCAACAAACTGAAGGGGAGATGGATTTTGGACAGGAGTCCACCATCCTTACAGAATGCTGGCACTTTGAATAAACCTGCTCTTTTCACACAAACACACACACACACACACACACACACACACACACACACACACACCAACAAACTGAAGAGCCTTTTTTTTTTTAAACAAACACAAAATCGGCAAACCTTTAGCTAGACTAAGTAAAAAAGAAGACTCAAGTAAATAAAATCAGAAATGAAAAACAGAGATATTACAACTGACACCACAGAAAAACAAAGGATCATAGGAGACTACCATGAACAATTATACACTAACAAATTAGATAACTTAGAAGAAATTGATAAAGTCCTAGAAACATAGAACCTACCAAGACTGAATCATGAAGAAACAAAAAATCTAAACAGACTAATAATGAGTAAGGTGATTGAAACAGTAATCAAAAATCTCCCAACAAAGAAAAGCCCAGGCCAGATGGTCTCTCTGATGAATTCTACCAAACACTAAAGAAGAATTAAAGCCTATCCTTTCAAACTCTTCCAAAAAACTGAAGAGGAGGAAACACTCCCAACCTCATTTTACAAGGCCACTACATTTTACAAGGACACTACATAAAGGAAACTATAGGCAAATACCCCTAATGAATATAGATGCAAAAGTTCTCAACAAAATACTGGCAAACTGAATTCAACAGCACATTAAAAGGATCATACACCATAATCAAATAGGACATCCCTGTAATAGGAAAAAGGGAAATTAAGTAACAACTAGCACTCTCTCACACACACCTTCCCTAATTATTTTTTTAACTTATGATAGTCAGAGATGGTTGCTATTTCTTCCAACAAAGAATCATGTTTGATTCAATGAGGAAACCTTGATGAAATAACTTGAGGCAGCATAATGTAGCAGGCTCTGGCATCAACATGCACCCCAAGGTGTAAAGCAGAAACCTGGGAGTCACCTGTATCTTTTTTCTCCATCCATATTTAATCAACCACCTAATACTCTTTATCCTACTCCTTTCATATTCTCAATTCCACCCCTTCCCTTCATTCCCCTATCATTGCCTTTGATCAAGCTTTTGCCATTTTTCCATCTGATCCCGCCAATTCCGCTGCTCTCATGTGGAGCGCTCTTTCTAAAATCTAAATCTGCATAATACTTCTTCAATATCCCTGCAAAATGCTTCAATTAATTCTTCTTAAGAATAAAATCCAAACTCTCTTGTGTGGCATACAAGGCTGTTCACTATGTGGCACTTTCGGTCTCGTCGCTAGACATTCCCTATTGCACATAACCTATGTGCTCGGTACCTTGGATATTTCCTCATCTCTCAGGCCTGCTTTGATGAGAACCCATCTATGCTTACATGTAATATTCAGGAAATCTAGAACTACAAGTGGTTCGATGTGACAAGGAAGGAGATTGCAGGACACCATGCTCTCCAGACAGATAAGAGACTAGTATTGTCTTTTTTTTAAGGGACATTTTGTGAATGGAAGATGTGTCATAGTGACTAGATTATTATTCATTCTCATTTCTACCCCCAGTCCTAAATACTGTGCCAGACACTGATAACAACTAAACACTAGTCAAATGACAGGTTACTAGAAATCATGGAGATGACAGTGAATGATCGTATTCTCTGATCTACATACATTTCAACATTCTTCAATAATTTAAGTCAAAGTAAGTCATCTGTATGAGCTCAAATTACTAGTATAGTCATAAATTACAGACATATACATGAAGGTTATTTCTCGTTTTGCCAAAAGCAAAAAAATGTACCATATTTTTTAAAGCACCATATACAGATATCAACTAAATAGGCAATGTAATAGCAAATCCTTACACTCTAATAAAAAAATGAAAATGAAGTTAATATATGCAAATAATATTAATGATGAATATGAAATGAAACAATATTTTCTCATCAGGATGATATTGGGTAAAATGAAAGACATTTTATGGTATGAAGACATTTATTGCATAAGTTTTAACATCAGGATGAAGTCCAATATGTAATATAAAATCAGATGAAGTGTGATTAAACTAAAAGGCAAATACTTGAATTAGACATCATAAAGAAACTTCCATGCGGATGTAAGCTACAGCACTGGGAATATAGTCAATAAGATTGTAATAACTATGTATGGTGTCTGATGGGTACTAGACTTATTGGAGTGATCACTCCATAAGGTACATAAATGTCTAATCACTATGTTGTAGACCTGAAACTAATATAATAATTGTATGTCAACTGACACTGGAAGATAATTTTTTAAAAGAACCTTCTCATGAAAGATCATTACAGGAATGGATTACTGAGTATGTTATAGATTCTCACTGGATGGACAATTACCTGTCTAAGATGACTTAATTATGGTTCTGCCTAAAGGCATGAGGCTAAGTTGATGACTTCTACACTGGGATTTATCATTCTATTGAATAAAATATAAAACCTGCATAGTTTTAAATTTAAATTTATTATGAAACATATAATGGAATGCATCCATGTAAAGATCAGATTGTTGATTTACAGATGGGAAATCTATACCCTGGATTTTGTGGAATCCAGGTTCAATGCACTTTTTATAGAATATTTCTCTATAAAATGTCTGATATTAAAAGAATAATAAATTTGATAGTTCTTATCAATCTAGTACTTATTTCACTTAAGCTATACTACATTGTATTAACATACTCGTAGTATCACACAAATTATTTATGTTAGTCTTTTACACCCAAATATAAAATTATTAATTTAGAAATCTACCCTTTCCAATAAGGCGATGAGGGTACGTGGGATAAAATCAGAATTACCCATTACTCATTCCACTTATATAATTGTTTGATGCTGGCAAGTGTGTAATTATTTGCAAGTCAGTTTCAGAAGAAAAAAATTATTCATTAATCACTACATTGAAAATAAAGAGTCAAAGATGTACGTTTAAAAATTTGTTTTATGGGCACCTATTTACAGGCATTAAAATGCTAGCACAAATGGGTCTGTTTAACAATCATAAAAATGATTTATACACAGTTCATAGAAAGAGAGACTATACTACAAATCATTCAAAATCTTTCAACTAAGAAATAGTATTGTGGTATATTTTTTCCCAGTCATAATATGTGTTTTTACTTAATATGTAGTTTATTTTATATATGAATATAATATGTATATTTATATTCATAATATGTATTTTTAAACAAACATCACACAGGACATTTTCTTCACTTTGATATAATTTCAGATTTTGGTATAATTTCAGACTTACAGGAAAGTTGCAAAAATAATACAAAGAACTCCCATCTACCCTTCTCCCAGATTTCCTGAATGTTAACATTTGACTACACTTGCTTTATCCTTCCCTCTTCCTTTCTCTCATTCACTTTCTGTCTGAACCTTTTGAGAGTAACTTAGAGATATGATGCCCCTTTACACCTCAATAGTTCATTGTGTATTTCCTAAAAACAAGGAATTCTCTTGCAATAACCATAGTACAATGATCCAATCAGGAAATTAATATTGATACAATATACCATATCTAATCTTGTTCATGTTTTGCCAATTCTCTCAACAACATCCTTTATAACAAAAATAAGTCCTCGGTCATGCTTTGCTTTTAGTTATGTCTTTTCAATTTTCAGTCTTTCTTAGTGTTTCATGACATTGACATTTCTGAAGAATAAAGACCAGTTATTTTGTATAATGTCCCTTAATTTGGAGTTGCCTGATCTTTCCTCGTGATTAGGTTCAAGTTACGCTCTCTTGGCAAAAACAACATACGAGTGATAGATGATGTTATGTTTTCAGTATATCCTGTTAGGAGGCACACAATGTCAATCTGTCCGATTATTGGTGTTGACCATGAACAGAGTTTTGCATCCTATGTTTGCATTCACAATATAAAATTCCTCATGTCTTTCAAAATTCATGGAAACATCATTTCAGTGTCTATACAAATATTTCAATTATGGATATGTCATAATTTGTTAACTGATCATATTTCTGTTTCATGTATCATTGTATTGGTAACTAGAATTATACGACAATGGAGTTTAGTAGATGCCTCATGTTAATCGAAATACTTCTAGTGTTTTGCCATTAAGTATTTAATTGGCTGTTGATTTGCAATAAAGTTTTTCAAATTGTTAGAGAAATACTCTTTTTAGGTGTGATTAAAATCAAAAGAACCAAGAAATATCTGCTTCTGCTTATTCAATTAATTCATTCATTCATGACCATATACCTATAATGGCCTGCCCCCTATACATACATAGCACAGTGTGTGTGTGTGTGCGTGAGCTATATTTGTTGATGACGCTTTATTCTCTTACCCTCTGGAAATTGTCTCTTATTTATTCCTTTGAAACCTGCCATTCATAAACTGACCCCTCAGCTTCTCCTCAGAACAAATATATTTCATCAGCAATTTCAAGTTCTACCCTCTCCACGCTGGGCTCTGTCTAGCTGCTCACCTTGACAGAGAGGTGAAAGAAAAGGACTTGGTAACTATCTCTTTTTCTGCAGCAGACAACAATGCGTAGAAACTTGTACCTGAGGTTAAAGGTTCAGCAATTTCAAGAAAGTGCAGAGCAAAAGGACAAAACTCTTTTATTAAGTACAAAGCTCTTTTATCTTCTTTTGGACAGCTCTAAGAGTTTTGGGGAGTATAAGAGAGTTTTTGACACCCTCAGACCTACATAAATGATGTTCCACTAGAGTGCCTTCGAGAGCAGGGTTCCCTAGAAAACACCAAGCTGTTGTTGCATTATAGTAATTGCTACTAATCACAATTAAACTATGGAAGTGTTTGAAAGATTTATTTACATATGCTTATGTATGTAACCAGTGTACTGAAGAGTTTCAACTCGGGGTATAAATGTAAATCTTTTTTTTTTTTTTTTTTCTCATGGGCCCAACTGTGCTGTGTTGAATCTCTTCCTTTAACATACTGGACAAATTCTGTAACTTTCTGATTCCTTGTGAATGTTAAACATCTAGCCCTTTAAAAATTCCTGTTATACCCTTCAAACTTAAGTGTTTCATTTAGAAACACGCAATATTTGGGACACACTTACACTAAAAAATTACTCATTGTTTATCTGAAATTCAAATTTAATTGGGTATCCTGTATTTTATTTGTTAAATCTGGCAACCCTAATTTTAACTTCATTTCTTCTTCACCCGTGTCACTTCAGAGCAGGCCTGACCCAAAGCTGGAAGGACGTGGAGTGAGGAAGAGGTGTGGTCTGCTTGCTACTCTTCCCTTCTCACCTTTCTGGTCCTGCTCCCCTGCTGTGGGTGGTGGCAGGAAGGGTGAACAAGGAAAACCTCTCTTTCTCAAACTGGGTAAGGAAGTAGGTTGTCATTATCTCTCTGGTAAATGCTAACTGGTCAAGAATACTGTGCCAGTACACTTCCTCCAAGAAGTAGACGAGACAGAGTTAGATAATAACTCAATAAATAAGAGGTTTATTGAGGAGTAATACCTGTAAAAGATAAAGGATAGGGCGAGGGAAACAGAATCTGGCAGGGAGAACCTCAGACTGTCATGCAGATCTGAGGAAGTCTCAGCTAAGCAATAGGGAGCTCTGGAGCAAAGACTGCACATTAGAGGAGTCTTGTACTGGGCAGAAGTGCCCAGGTCTTAGTACACCTTCTGTGCTCTGTCAGTGAGGAAGGGGTGGGGTATCCAGGAAAGGCACAGACCCCAGCTCAAGTGCTGCAGTTCATCCTGAAGATGATGCAGCTGGAGGCTGCAGCTAACTGCACACCCTGCAGTGAAAAGCAGTTCTTTCTTGAATGCAGATCTGGACAGCTCACCATGATGCCGGCCACAGCATCTTCTGTGTGGCAGGTGTCCAGCTACCCTCCTGAGGCTACTGTATAGGTGGGGTGGTGGGGCCTTATCACAACTCAGCTACTGGTCTTGAGAGGTCTGCTCCCATCTCCCTCAGCCTCTTACTGTGGGGATACCTTCATCCAGAGGGTAGCTCTTTTAGACGAGTAGCTGCCTTCTGCAGCTCCCCATCCCTTGGGAAATGCTCACATCCTTGTCCTGATATCGGAAAGTGCAGGCTGCTCCATTGGTCCCTGTCTCTGTCTTTCCATTTGCTCAGATGGGCACAGGTGATATTTCAGGTGTGCTGTCTAAGCAGATGTGGCTATCTGGGATACCAAAATTCCAATCACCCCTTCTTGTAGGAACCCCCGTCAAAACAGTTTACAAGAGACCCACTATGCATCTCCCATTTTATTTGGCTTGCTATGAGTTAGGGAGGGACTCATGCTTTACCACAAACATTGCACTCCTCACCCGGCCCACAGCTCTCTTCTTCTATGGTGCTCAAGAGATCGCAGGTGTGCTTTCTTGAGTGAGTGACAAAGGAGTGGAGTTTGAGAACATGCTTCAGGATTGTATGTAACCGAGGTATAAAAACTGATATGAAAGTCCTTCTTTGTGCATATTGTAGCAGGAAAAAAAAAGAATTGAAAACCACTGCTATAGAGACAGGATATATAAATAGGCCAGAGAAAGAGATAAGATTCAGGATCTTAAGTACCCTCTTAAGCTTTGGGGGAACAAATAAATAAGCAACTAGAGTTAATCAGAATAGTGGTCATTTGTAATTTGCCTCCCAGCATTTATTATTCCTTTTCCAAGTCACACTAGGGTTACTGAGACAGCTTCATAGGTTATGTACTGCAGTACTCCAGGACGGGCACCAACCACATTGCAGACTGTGTGAACAGTGACCCTTGGAGTCGTGCAGGGTGCAGCCTGCACAGCACTCACAGTAGATCTGGCCACAGCCCTAATTTCACCCCGTCATAGTCAACATGACCTAATAGGATACTACCCTTGACCCTTGAGTTAGAGCACATGACCAGGCCTAAGGCCTCCATCCCCTGACTCCTGGGTAGTGGTGGGCACAGGAACTAAACTTGAACTAGTCCAATCAGAGTGCATCTCAGGACTCTTGATAGGAATATACATCCTTATGACATAATTTTCCAAATGAAAACCCTTTTTTTTTCACACTACCAGTACCTAAAGAAGACAGCAACTGTAAATTAAATGTGTCAGAATGAAGGACGTATGTTTTTCTTGAAGCAATGATGATGGTATCATTGTTAACTTAGTGAATCCCTTGTTTGGTCTCTCTCATGCCTACTGGATACCACTGAGATTGGGTCTGGTAAACATGGTCTTAGAAAAAACGTTTTCTCTAACCAAAATGGAGACTGAACTGTCATTGCCACAGTCCCTAAGTAACAAGTCAAGGCTAGAACAAATAGATCATAATGTGTCAGAGACAGTGAGTTCCCATCACTGCACATGATCAAACCCAGGCTGGGTGATTGCTTATAAAGTACGTAGTAGAGGGGACTCAAACATCCACAGGGAACATAGACTATTACGTTACCCAAGTGATGTCCTCAATGTGGTCTTTTCGTAGTAAAGATATTCAAACATATGCACACAAGCAGAAACACAATATTCTAAAAATGAAATAGATTGTGCTATCAATCTACTCCAAAATTTTTTTGGAAGCACAAGAATGTGAAGATTCTTTCCTTTGCAGGGAATCATTCAACTGAATTGTGATGCCAGTATGTCAAGATTATGAACCAGGTTCTTGGGTGGTTGTCTTTAATTTTGTTGAGATGGTCTACTTCTTTGTTGTGCATTATGTTATTTGTCTGTTACTAATTTTAAGTTTTATGACGCCTCCTCCCATATATTTTCCTCATGCAGCTATCTAAAAAGTACATACACAAGAGTGACTAACTTTTCTTCTCATTTATATCTTTTGATTCACCATTTACAGATTTATGGTTCATTGATTTTCACAGTTTGAAAATTAATGTTAAATCAATACTTTGTATAAATGTATTATTATTTTACTGTAAATTATTTGCAATAGATTGTTTGACTGATGTGGTGTAAAACTCTACTATATATAAATGAAAACATTAAGCAAGTTGAAGGCATAAAATCAGCTAGCACCCTAATATACAAGCTCATGAGTGAGAAACTATACAGCATTTTTATGTAGCATTTGGGAAAATGTGCAGCATGGAGATTTTGAGTATTAATTCTACAGCTATACTAAATCTAACATGTCAGCCTCTATCTACAACCCAGCCAGATTTAAAGTGCTAAGTTTTTGCTGCTGCACTGATTGCTGAATTATCCAAGATGGTGGTGTTCCAGGAAGCTTATCTTCATAAAGCAAGTACAGATCACAGCATTATACATGAAACATGTATATTTCCCATGTAGCAACAATATTTATTCAAATGTCTGTTTAAAATGAACTCAAAATGAATCATAGACCTAAATGTAAGAATTAAAACTATAAAATTCACAGAAGAAAATTGCTATAGACTGAATGTTTGTGTCCCCTCAAAATTCATGTTAAATCCCAACACCCAAAGTGATGGTATTGGAGGGGGAAACTTTGGGAAGTGACTAGGTCATGAAGGTGGGACCCTCATGAATGGGATTGGTGCCCTTATACAAGAAACCCCAGACAGCTTCCTTGCCCCTTCTGCCACATGAGGATACAGTGAGAGACAGCAGTATATGAACCAGAAAACAAGTCCTTACCAGACACTGCATCTGCCAGCGCCTTGATCTTGGACTTCCCAATCTCCAGAACGTGGAAAATTAATGTCTGTTGTTGATTACCCACCCATAAATATCTATTGTTGTCTATAGTATTTTGTTATAACAGCCCAAACAGATGAATTAAAAAATATAGCAGCAAATCTTTGTGCTCTTGGCTTAGGCAAAGTCTTCTTAGATATGACACCAAAATACAAGTGATAAAAGAAAAAATACATAAATCGGGCTTTATTGAAATTCAAAACTTTTATGCTTCAAAGAATACTATCAAGAAAGTAAAAGACAACTCAGAAAATGGGAAAAAATATTTGCAAATCATATACCTACAATGGATTTGTACCTAGAATATATAAAGAACACTAAAAACTCAATTAAAAAAAAAAGAAAGAATCCAATCCAATTTAAAATTAGGTAAAAGATCTGAATAGACACATCTCCCAAGAAGACATACAAATGAGCAATAAGCACATGAAAAAATGCTCAACATCACTGGCCATCAGGAAAATACAAATCAAAACCATAATAAGATACCATATCACATTCACTAGGGTGGCTATAATTAAAAAGACAGATATGTTGAAGACAATGTGGGGAAACTGGAGCCTTCATGCATTGCTGGTTTGGAAAACATTTAACAGTTCCTCAAAAGGTTAAACATATAGTTACCACATGACCCAGCTATTCTACTTCTAGACCTATTTCCAAGAGAAATGAAAATGTATGTCCATACACATGTTCATAGCAGCATTATTCATAATGGCCAAAAAGCAGAAACTATTCAAATGCCCATGAACTGATAACTGAATAAATAAAATGTGGTCTATTCATACATGGAATATGAGGTGTGATAAAAAAATACAGTGACTGTTTAAATTTTTTAAAAATGATTATAGTAGGGGCTGGCCCGGTGGCTCAGGCGGTTAGAGTTCCATGCTCCTAACTCCAAAGGCTCCTGGTTCGATTCCCACATGGGCCAGTGGGCCCTCAACCACAAGGTGTGCCAGTTCAATTCCTCGAGTCCCGCAAGGGATGGTGGGCTCTGCCCCCTGCAACTAAAATTGAACATGGCACCTTGAGCTGAGCTGCCGCTGAGCTCCGGGATGGCTCAGTTGGTTGGAGCATGGGCTCTCAACCACAAAGTTGCCAGTTCAATTCCTCAAGTCCTGCAAAGGATGGTGGACAACACCCCCTGCAACTAAAATTGAACATGGCACCTTGAGCTGAGCTGCCGCTGAGCTCCGGGATGGCTCAGTTGGTTGGAGCGCATCCTCTCAACTACAAGGTTGCTGGTTTCGACTCCCCCAAGGGATGGTGGGCTGTGCCCCCTGCAACTAGCAACTAGGCAACTGGACCTGGAGCTGAGCTGTGCCCTCCACAACTAAGATTGAAAGGACAACAACTTGACTTGGAAAAAAGTCCTGGAAGTACACACTGTTCCCCAATAAAAGTCCTGTTCCCCTTCCCCAATAAAATCTTTTTTTAAAAAATTATTATAGTAAAAGACACATTGCCATTAATTCCCCTCAAAATACTCCCCCTCGCTTCAAACACACTTATCCCATCGTTCTTGTCACTTTCTGAAGCAGTTCTGGAAGTCTTCTTTTGTGAGTGTCTTTAGTGGCGCTGTCATGGCTGTCTCGATGTTCTGAATCAATTCAAAATGTTTTCCTTTTATGGTCGTTTTGACTTTGGGGAAAAGCCAGAAGTTGCACAGTGCCAGATCCGATGTAAAAGGTGGTTGAGGACACACCATAATGTTTTTATTTGACAGAAATTGCCATACCAGAAGCGATGTGTGACATGGAGCATTGTCATGATGGAGGATGAAGTAAAGACACTCATGAAAGAGGACTTCCAGAACAGCTTCAGAAAGTGGCAAGAACGATGGGGTGTGTTCAAAGTGAGGGGCGCTATTTTGAGGGGGATTAATGGCAATTTGTCTTTAGTGTAATACATTTTTTTTATTTAAACATTCACTGTATATTTTGATCACCCTCGTATTATTAAACAATAAAAAAGAATGAAGTACTGACACATGCTACAACACAGATGAATGTTGAAAACATGCTAAGGAAAAGAAGCCAGTCACAAAAGATAACATTTTATGATGCCATTTCAGTCCATAGAGACAGAAAGATTACTGATTGCCTAAAGCTGGGGGATGGATGAAATTGGAGTGACTACTAATCGGTACGGGGTTTCTTTTGGGGGCGTTGATAATATGTTCTAAAATTGACTATGACAATGGTTGCACACCTCTGGGAACATACTAAAACTCACTAAATTATACACTCTAAATGGGTGAATTGTATGGTATATGATTTATACCTCAAAAAAACTGTTATATTCGAAAAACTGTTATGTGCCTGGCAATGTTCTAGGTGCTGCAAATGCAGTAGATGACATATGTCTTCCATTTTCGCCTCCCTAGAGGCTGACCTAACACTCTACATCAAAAGCGTGCTCATGCCTTGGTTGAGTTTGGCCAACAGGGAGCCCCGGCAGGAGAGCAAAGTGGGATCAGGATATTTATTCTTTTGGGTCCCTCACTGAGAGGGCAGCTTGGGCCTGCTGTATCTCTCCAGTGAAGGTCACTTACCTTCCAAGGCAGCCAATTTGCATACTATCTCTTTCAGGTTCTACCAACTACTACTATAACTATTCCTCTAGCCATTTTGGGTCGAAAGATGGTAACATCACAGCTGCTACCAGGTCCAGGATATTTCAGTAGTCTTTGTGGTTTCCTTATACTTGCATCTTTGTAAAAACCTCTTAATAAATAAATAACCATTTTGCAAATAGTTATTTACAAATAACCATTTCTGAAAATAACCTTTCTGGAATTATTTTGAGTGTGCCATCTGTTTTCTATTGAGATCTTTACTAAACCAGACAGACAAAACCCCTGTTATCTTAGAGCTTTCATTCCAATAGTCAAAGAAAATAAATAAATAAATAAATAAATAAATAAGAACATTCCAGGCAGAGGGAACAGAAATTGCAATGGTGCTGTTTCAGGCTGATGCATGGCATGTCTGCTGTGCACATAGAAAATTGTGACCTACATGGAATGACGCAATGGGGAGTAATAAGAAATGAAGCAGCAGAGTGGTGGACAGGGCCAGATCATATAAAGTCATGCATACTATTAATTTTTTATTTGCCTGATATACTTAACTAAATATAGACAAAACACAAATAAAAACACAACTTTTAGTATCTGTAATGTAATTTGTTGTTTGTATCCTTGATTTAAAAATCCCACGCTTTGTATTATAGGATTGTCAAGTACTTTCAAGGAATGGAAAAGGCTTAATTTCCAATTCATAAAAGACAAATAAATTCAGATAATCAAATATATAGCCATGTCTTTAACTGAACATAATTTTATATATATATATATGTATATATATATATATATATATATATATATATATATATGTCATTAAAATAGACAAATCAGAAAATGAGATTCATGATATACTTTCTTTCCCACCACCTAGCCCATTAAAGGAGAGATCTTTTTCATTCAGAGCCATGGGTTTTGTTTCATTTTTCACTTTGTTGTTGTTGTTTTTTAAGAGTTTATTATTTAAGGAAAAGAAACTCCTTTGAAAAAGTAGAAATGTGGAACTGGCCAAATTGTATGGGATGCCCTAATGAAGCAACTCTTCCTGTGACAATGGTAGTACTTACATTGAAGAAAATTTGCCTTTAAATTTTGCCATATTCCTACTAATATGGGGTGCTGCATCTACTTTTTTTAAACATTCTTTTATTATTATTATTATTATTATTATTATTAAACTTTTATTTATTTTTAGTGTGTTTTTCCAGGACCCATCAACTCCAAGTCAAGCAGTTGTTTCAATCTAGTTGTAGAGGGCACAGCTCACAGTGGCCCATGTGGGGATCGAACCGGCAACCTTGCTGTTAAGAGCACCACGCTCTAACCAACTGAGCTAACCGGCTGCTCCGGGTATCTACATTCTATATTCTCATCATAGCATCTCGCTAATACAATTTTTGTGGATGTTTATAGGCCTTCTCTCTGGAAAATCTGCAGGCTTCCTAGTAACTCTATGTTTATATGAAAGCCAAAGAACTAGGAACATAACAGAGATGGGGAAAAGACAGGATCGTATCCAAAGAAATCAGTTAAAAATCAGCTTTAAGTATAAATAAAGCACAATTAACATTTTGTGTAGCAAAAATTTATAAAAGTAAATATTCTAACTGTTTGTTCCTACATCTTATAAATAAATTATATCACGCCACGGCTAAAGATTTTAAATAGAGTTAACAGGATGAGTCAAAATTCTCCAGGATAAATTCACTGACAAGGAACTGCTGTACAATCTTTTTAAAAATCGTAATACCCAATGTATTTACTTTAAAGAATAGGTCATATAGAGTCACAACCGCTTCGGGCCTTAATTTTTCCAGCTGTAAAAATATAGTACTGGTTTTTGACTTCTTAAGTCTAATTCCTAGCCAACAAATGTTTATGCACTTGCAGTTTCTGACTGATTAGAGCGCCCTCATGTGTGTCTTTGTTGCAATGTTTTAGATATATGAAAATAATCTCAGCAGCCATACAATGATGTCTTTATTTTCCCATTTATAATACCTTTAAGTATCACTCAGTAAATTCTAAGGAGTGTGATAATCCTACTACAGTTCACTGTCAAACATTGCATATGCCAAATTTTATTCTAAAGTTATGAAGTTACTGTGCTGGTTTAAATTTTAATGAATTAAAGGTTTTTTCCCTTAAAATTCGTAAGTTTTTCATTATAATATTATTTTATTATTATTCCTGAAAGAAAACATGTAGCCAATTAAGTCGTTAATTATATGTGATAGCTTGTCAGTACCTTTTTAGGGGTGGATAACAGCTCAAGGGGCCAATTCTAACACAGTATTTCCAAATAAAAATTGACTTGTCTAAGTCATTGCAAAGAAATTTCTTCCCACTCAAAAAGGCTAGATTGGAAGGAACCAAAAAGAATCTCATTTTTTTGAAAATGACATAAAATAAAAATTCTCAAATGCAATCATATTTTAAACAGCATTTATCCAACAAATATTTATTGAGGACCCACACTATGTTTGCCAGGAATGAGATGTCAAACTGAAGGAAACCAAAACTACTAAAGTAAAGCAAAAAAGTACTGGGTTTTTTTCCTTCTATAAAATGACTTAGTAATAACTGCCTTACCCAAGAGAGTTGCTGTCAAGATCTAATAACATGACATATGTAACCACGTTTTCCAAAGAGAGAAATGTTATTAAAATGTTTACAAGAGAAACCTTGGTGATTTCAAAGACATAGTTTAGGGGTTGCTGTGTAAAATCCTTGAATGTGAGACTCTGCTCTAATTTTTTTTTTTTTAGTTAAAAATTTTCTTCAAATTGTCATGACAGGAGAGAAAACAGGAAGAAAGAATTATGTCTCCTAAGAAAAGAAGACTGAACAATTCTTCATTGCCTCTTACCCTCTTTTTCTTAGCAAGGTAAGGCATGGATTGGTTGGTGATGACACCAGTTAAGTCAAGAAGTCAGACTGGCTATACTAGACTAACCAGAATGGAGCAATGTTGCTACCCTGGCAGAAGCCAGAGTTTTCACCTTCCAAAAATCCCTGAAACCAAACACTAGCAATTCACGATATTCAAATGAAGGTAGCAAATGAGATGATTCTTAGTGACTCTGATTCTAGGCCCTGTGAAAAACTGAATATACTGTTTTGGTGTCCTCCCACCAATATCAACAGCCTCCCTTCCTACTGTCCTCTACCCATTCAGAATCTTCCACTGCACGCCCCCACAGTTCTCCAGGCCCCACAATTCTGTCTTCTCCATGCCCCAATTTAAATTCCCATGTTTTCATATACCCTATTGTTCAACTGTTTCCAACCTTTTAAAGTTTGATGACATACTCCCTCTGGTTTTTAAACTTATTATGTAAATTATTTAACATATCAAAAGTAGATAGTGTATAATTACTCCCCCACACACCCATTACCCAGCTTTAACTACTATCAACATATGGGGAACCGCAAGCAGTGTGACTTAGTTAAAACATAGCGCTAGAGTGGGCAGTGATTAGAGAATCAAACAAAATTTCTGAAATGAAAAATATTTGAAAGTACAAAATCAATGGAAAAATTAAGCAGCTGAATAATTCAGCTGAATAATTTGTGACCTAGAAGACAGCCCCAAAGAAATTACCTAGAATATAGCACAGAGACAAAGAAATGGAAAGGAGGAAAGACTATGGGTCATAGATGATAAAGTGCAAAGGTCCAATGTACATCTAAGGTTCCAGAAGGAGAAAGTGGAGGAGAGGCCATATTTGAAATATTATGACCGAGAATTTTCCGGAATAAATGAAACTCAAATTCTTAGTTTGAAGAAACTAAATAAAAATAAATCTACTTTGAGACACATCATAATGAAACTACAGAAAACCAAAGACAAGAAAAAGATCCTAAAACAGCTAGAGAGAAATACAGCTTACCTACCAAAGGAACAAATGAAAATGATAGGACATTTCTCAACAGCAACAGTGGGAGCCAAAAGATAGTGGAATAATATCTTTAAAGTCTGAGAGGAAAATAATTATCAACCTAGAATTATTTCCTTGCAAAACTACCTAAGGAAAGATCTTGAAATAATGATATTTTCAGAGAGAATATGGAAAATACCAGCAGCTAGGAAGTATCAAATACCCTAAAATTTCTAATGAGAAATTCTGAGGAACTGAAGTTTGTAAAAGTTGTGATAATTCATAGTCTGAGAACACAAAAGGCTACGGGGACAATGGCTCTAACCACAATTACCACCAACACCTCCTCAACCTTTACTCTCTGGAACATTCTGGTTACACTGGAGGTACATGGATCACTTTAGCAGATTTCAGGGAGGGGAACACTTCTGCTCCATCTCCTTGTGTTGCCAACCCAAAAGGCTTTCCTGGACTGCTCAACTCTTAGGAAGAGTGGTTAACACAATTGGTCAGAGTCAAGGCATTCATTGGGCCATATTTGCTTCTTATGCCTCACTCAGGTCTCTCTTCTTTTCTGCCTCTCACTGAGGCCTCCTCTGCAGGCTGTGCCATGTTAGTTCATGGAGAAGGGAGAAAAAGTTCAACATAACAGAATTCCACAGTGGGAGTCACTGGATTCTCATTCCTTGTATATAGCTCCCTCAATCTCTAACATCAAAGGGAGGAGGGGATGCAGCCTATAGATTAATACCATAAAAATACCTCAGAACTCATCTGTGTTCTCTAACATCAAAGTTCATCCTTACCCTAAGGTGAAGATTAGTTGCTGTCCATGGGAAAAGAACAAAAGGCTTCCCTGCCATAGCCAGACACATAAGAAATAACCTATCTTCTCTAGGTTCATTTCCCTTACCTCAAAATGGAAGAAAAACACTGAAGTCACAGGGACTTGAAGGTTAAACATCTTGGTGAAATCACCTAGCACTCTGAAGAGGCTAAATGTTTACTGTATTAGTATAGAAACAAGACAAATAGCAAAAACCAAATCTGGACACAGGCACACACTGAATTTAATATATGATAAAACCAGCATTCCAGATCAGTGGGAGAAAGATGGATTGTTCAATAAATGTAATGAGACAACTGGTTAGACTTTTTTTTAAAGCTGAATCATTACTTTCATTACTTTATGTCAAAATAAAGTTCACATGTATCAAAATTTAAAGACAAAATATGAAACCATAAAAGTACTAAGGGGAAAATGGATGAAAATTTTTATAATCTTGGAGTGGAAAAGGCCTTTTCAAGCATATGTTACTAAATTCAGAAGCTATAAAGGAAAATTTTTTCTAAATTTTGGCTACATAAAAATCAAACTTAGACCTTTTAAAAAAAACATAAATACTTTTAAAAGAGATACATACCATCATCTTGAATAGGAAGAATTAAAATTGTCGGATGCTAGTTCTTCCCAAATTCACATATAAATGCAATTCCAATCAGAATACATTGATTTTATATCAATAATGTATTGATTGAGACATTGTTTTACTGGACAATAATTTTAACATTCTATAGAAGAATAAATGAGAATACTCAAGAATATTTGGAAAAGGAAGACCAACAAAGGGAGATTTATCTTACCTTAATTAAACTTAAAATGAAGCTACAGTAAACAAAACAGTATGATATTGGCACAGGAATAGACAAATAGATCAGTAGAAAAAATAGAGTTCAGAAATTGATTAAACTATGTATTGGAATCTAACAAAGGACGACGATGGTTTTGTTTATTATACAGAGCTAGCATAGCTGGGTACAGTAGTCCACCCTTATCGTAATTTCATTTTCCCAGGTTTCAGTTATCTGAGGTCAACCGTGGTCTAACATATTAAATGGAAAATTCCAGAAATAAACAATTCATAAGTTTTAAATTGAACACCGTTCTGAGTAGCATGATGAAATCTCATGCCACCTCTCTCTGCCCACCAGGGATGTGAATTATCCCTTTAGCTAGCGTACCATGCTGCATACACCACCTGCCCATTAGTCACTTAGTAGCTGTCTTGGCTATCAGCAGATCAACTGTCTTGGTATCACAGTGGTTGTGTTCAAGTAACCATTATTTTACTTAATAATAGCCCCAAAGTACAGGAGTAGTGATGCTGGCTATTTGTGTATGCCAAAGAGAAGCCATAAAGTGCTTCCTTTAAGTGAAAAGGTATGTATGTATAGGAAAAAACATAGTGTGTGTGTATGTGTGTGTATACATACGTATGTAGGGTTTCGTATGTTCGATGGGTCTAGCATCCACTTAGGGTGTTGGAAAATATCCCCAGTGGATAACCTAGTTCTTATGGCAGATACTGCTAGTTGTCTTCCCAATTTCCATTCAGAACCCTGATCTTGTTTAGGACAGCAATGTGCCCAGTCAAAACTATTCACCTCCCTAGACTCTGTGAGCTCAATCAGACATAATTGAGCTAATGGGTAGAGCTTCCAGGAAAGCTATTGTTTTCTTGATAAAAAGGAATCTGCCTCTTGCCCTTCACCCTGACACCTTCTTCTTGACTGTAACATAAATGTGATACTTAAAGAATACAGAAATTATCTTGCATGAGAAACAAAATCATAATCTAAAGATTGTGAAACAGAATGGGAGGAGTCTGGATCCTTGATGGCTTGGTGGAGCCACCACACCAGTCCTGATCTTTTACTTCTATTCCTCATGCTACAGTAAAAAACAAAAACAAAAAAACCTATCTGTTTAAGGCATTATAGTAGGGATTCTATTATGTATAGCTGATTACAAATTGTGATCGATTCAGATTCTAACTCATATCATGTACAAAAATGGATTCCAAATGAATTACATATCTAAATATAAAATAATAAAAATATGGAGGTATAGAGAGGCCTTAATTAAAAGGAATCATAAAGGAAAGTGTTTGACTATATGAAAGCTAAATTTTTCTCTATGGTGAAAGCAAAAATAAAATCAAAAGAAACAGCAGACTAGAAAAATATTTATAACAAGTTACAGTCTCTAACATAAAAAGTTTTTACAGATTAATTAGAAACAAATGACCAATAGAAAAATAGAAAAGGGGATACAAATAGACAAGTTGCAGATGAGGAAATTCAAATGGTCAATAAAAATACGAAAAGATGCTGAGCCTCACTAGTCAAAAAAATGCAAATAAAAACAAGAGTAAAATAACATTTGTCACTAATTGGTAAAAATTATAAAGAGTGTTAATATCTGCTATTGGAAAGGACGAGTAAAGGAAATTCATATGTGCTGGTGTGAAAATAAGTTGCATCAACCAATTTGGAAAATATTTGAGCTAACAGTCTGTTTGGGGGAATCTACTCGTATTCTACAGAAATAAAAGCATCAACATGCAGATAAACACTCTGAGGACAATCCGTATTACTGTGGCTATCATAGACTGTTGTAATGACGGCCTTTGTTCACACCTCATGGTACGCTTTTCCCATTTGCAATGTGATTTGCTGTTGTTCCTCCTATGGAAATGTCAAGTCTATTTTTCTACCTCTTGAATCTTGGACTTGGCCATGTGACTTTCTTTGGCTAATGGGATGACACAAACATGACTTAAGCAGAAGCTTAAAAGAACAGCACTCTGGAGCTGGTTCGCTCTTGCTGCTAGAAACCCTTCCACCACATGTGAACACAAGCCCAGACCAGCCTCCTGGAGGATGAGAGATCATGTAGAGAAGGCCCTAGTTATCCCAGCAATCCTAGCCGAGGCCCCAGATACATAAGTGAGGCCATCCTAAACCATCCAGTCCCAGGTGAACTGGCACACACTAAAACTGACCAACTAGACCTCAGAATTGTGAGAAATAATGAATGTTTGTTCTTTTAAGCCCCTGCTTAGATGACCTGTTTCACAGCAAAATATAATTGATAAAGTAGTGAAACATACAAATAAAACAAGCTACGAAAAAAATGAATGTACCCCACCTGTGTCAGTACAATCTTTGCTCTGCACAATCGGACTCTTGACACAATAAACCATCCTCTCAAAAAAAAAAAAGAATGTAATCAATGGGGAACGGTGAATAAATTGTTTCACATTCCTACTGCAGACTGTTATGCAACTATTAAAGTGTTAGGATCTTCATCTGTTAGTTCAGGGCAGCATTGTCCAATAGAAATGTAACATGAGCCACATGTGTAACTTTAAGTTTTTAGTAGCTACATTAAAAACAGTACAAGGAAACAGATGAAATTAATTTTAATTATATATTTTGTTTAACCCAATATATCTAAAATACTATCATTGCAACATGTAATCAATAACAAATTATTTGTGAGATATTTTATATTCTCTTTTTTTGCACTAAGTCTTAGAAATCTGATGCGTATTTTACACTTACAGAACAATTAAGTTCAGACTAGCTACATTTCAAGTGCTCATTTAGCTACATGTGGCTAGTGACTACCATACTGGATGGCAAAGCTCTAGGGGACAGTCTACAATACAGATTCAAATGTATGATCCCCCCATGCACAACCCTTTCTTCTTTTTCAAGAAAAGCCATGTAAGTGTACATAAGCATGTAGAATGGGGTAGAAGGATGTAACCCAAGTTGTTAAAATTGTTTTGCCTGCTAGGCACTTGAGGTTAGGAAGAAAAGGAGATTATAGTTTTCTTTATATATTTTTGTATCAGTTAGCTTCATATAAAGGTATATTAATTTTTTAATTATTTTTGAAAGCTAATGTAAAAGCTAAAATAAAATAAATAAAATTAAAATAATAAGATAAAAAGGAGGACACATGAAAAGTTACTAACTGTGGTTACTTCTGGAGTCAGTATAAAGGAAGAATTTTACTTCTTCAAAACAGGTCTTTTTGGACTATTGCATTTCTTAAATTCTAACCACCAGTTACTTTTTTGCAATTTTAAAAAGTTACATTTTTATGTAAAATATTCATTTTAAATATGTAAGTCCACATATATTTATTAAGTGTCAACTCTGCTAGGCCCAGATTCATTAAGCCACAACGATATTTAACCAACAGAATGTGTGAAAAATATTTTTGAACATGGAAACTTTTTGGTATTCCTTCTTTTATTCTAAATAAGGCCAGTCTCCTGCTCCCAATTATTATTCCATCAGGGAATGAAATACAGCGGATCAGCTTGGCACTTAGAAACCTTATGTTGCTTAACAACCAAATATGCAATCTCTTAATCCCTTTCCCCCACTTCTGTACTGTCATTTTTTTGTGGGGGATAGAACATGAATATGCCAAACATCCTAAATCTTCTATCACCAGTTTATAGGACCCCTTTGGTATTATTTGCCTAGCAAATCTCCACTCCCATCCATATTGTTATTGTGAGAGCAACCATTACGCAAAATTAACCCTGCATCCCTGGCCACAATTCTGGAGGTAGGCATTTGACTCAAGCTGGGTGTGTCAGAGCACATCCAGGAATATGTGGACTTTGGACCCAAGAGTTGAGCCAGTCTCTCTCCAGTGGCTGCTGAGCTAGAAGTAAAAAATTCTGAAGCTATTGGCAGTCTTGTTCCCTTTGGGTAGAATAGGGAGGCAGAGACAGTCAATCTGCAGAGAAAGAAAGAAAAGAAAGTTGCCCAGAAAGGAAGAGAGATGGAAAAGGAGCTCTGATGACTTTTATACCTTTGGTGTCTATTTTTCCAGAAGTTGACCTATGTCTGGAGATATTTGCTACTTCATAGACCAGCATCATTGGCATCACCTGGGAGCTTGTTAGACATGCAGAATCTTGGGCTCCATCCCAAACTTACCTAAATCAGAATCTGCATTTTAACAAGATCCCCTGGTGATTGGGGTTATTCACATGCACATAAAAGTTTGAGAAGTCCTGCTGTAAAGGAAAAGAAAGTGATAAAGTTGGAGAGATCAGTAAGACTAGTTTGCTGTTTTAGTTTTCAATTCTAGTCCTTTGTAGTAAATGAACACAACTAGTGTGCATAATTTCTAGTATACAAGGTGTGACAATTAAGTTCGCAAACATGCCACCATGCGCTTATACTGGCAGCACTGTACATACAGCTCGGTAAGGTTTCATAACCTTGGTATGTCAGTGTCTCACAACTGTGTTCATGTCGACGTGTGGCGGTGTCTTGCTGAGTGGCGTTCATTATTGTTGTTGCATGTTTTTGTGTGCTGTTGCAAGAATGTCTGAGCTTGAATTACAGCAACAAACAAACATGAAATTTCGTGTTAAACTTAGCAAGAGTGGAAGTGAAATCAGGGACATGTTAGTCCAAGTTTATGGGGATAATGCCATGAAGAAAATGGCAGAGTACAAATGGATTAAACGTTTTTCTAAGTGGAGAGAATGTGTCACTGAAGAAGAGATGTCAGGGCAGCCAGTAACAAGCAGAATTGACAAAAACATTGCAAAAAATTCATCGAATTGTGTGTCAAAATCATCGGCTGACTTTGAGAAGCATAGCAGACCAAGTAAACATCAATAAAGAAACAGTTATGAAAATCTTAACTGAAAATCTTAGCATGAGAGAGATGTGTGCAAAAATGGTCCTGAAGGAGCACACCAATGAACAAAAGCAAAGGAGAGTCAAAGTTTGCCAAGATCTTTTGGAGAGGCAAGACAATGTTTTGGGCCGTGTTATCACTGGTGATGAAATATGGGTATACCAAGATGACCCTGAAACAATACATCAAAGTACACAATGGAAGTCAGCCAATTCTCCATGACCAAAAAAGTTCCATCAGTCCAAATCAAGAGTCAAAACAATGCTGCTAACCATTTTTGCTATCAGAGGGATTATTCATTATGAATTTGTACTAACTGGACAGAGTTAATCAAGTTTACTATTTGGAAGTGCTGAAAGGGCTGTGTGAAAAAGTTAGACGTAAACGACCTGAACTTTTTGCCAACAATTCATGGCTCTTGCATCACAACAATGTACCAGCTCACAAGGCACTGCCTGTAAAGGAGTTTTTAGCCAGTAAACAAATAACTGCATTGGAACACCCTCCCTACTCACCTGATCTGGCCCCCAATGACTTCTTTCTTTACCCAAGGATAAAGGAAATATTGAAAGGAAGACATTTTGATGACATTCAACCTATCAAGGGCAATATGGGGAGAGCTCTGATGGCCATTCCAGAAAGAGTTCCAAATTTGTTTTGAAGTGTGGACTAGGTGCTGGCGTCGGTGCACAGCTTCCCAAGGGGAGCACTTCATATTCAGCAATGAGGTATGTAGCAGTTTTTATAGGATGAGTTTGCGAACTTAATTGCCAGACTTCGTATGCTACTTAAAGACTCTGATAAAAGTATTTATTCAATCCAGGGAGCACTTCTACATTTATAAAGCTTCCAGATTATTACTATGACAATCATAACTTTAAGGTACACAAAATCCAATTATCTGAACTTTGTGGTGGTATAGCTAAATGGAAATTTATTTGTCAGCATGAGAATGGATAAATAAACTGTGGGGCATCCATACAATGGCTACTACTCAGCAATAAAAAGAAACTATTGATACACAATAGTATGAATGAATCACAAACAGTATGAAGGACTGAACAGTATTAATGAATATCAAAAACATTATGCTGAGGAAAAGAAGCCTTCATAAGAATACAAAGTTCTATAACAACTAAATCTATGGTGAAAAAATCAGAACAGTAATGGTTTGGGGCAAGGGTTAGGGACAGGAATTGACTGAGAAGGAACATACAGAACTTTCTGTGGTGATGAAAATATCGTTCTATATTGTGATAAGGGTTAGGGTTACACAGGTGAATGTATTTTTCAAAACTCACCAAATGTATATTCAAGATTTGTGCATTTCACTTTGTATTAAAAAGTTGTAAAAGTTGAGCCCTAGTTAACAACACATATGGTGAAGTGTTTAAATGTGAAGTGTACTGATATATGCAGTTTGCTTTGAAATGCACAATAAGATGGTTTGATGGATCGATGGACTAACTGGTTATGGTTAGGCATGGCTAGTTATATGATATAGCCAATATACCAAACGTTACCTGTAGCATATAGACCAGGTGGGGAGGAGTACATGGGTGTTTACTGCACAATTCTTTCAACTTATCTCTATATTTGAAATTTTTCATAATAAAATGCTGGGGGAGGAAAGAAAGTTGCAGAAAAACATAACATCATTGTAATTTCTTTTAAAAAACATAAAATGTTGTAGAGAACCTATTTGTATATGCACAGATAAAGATATGAAAGCTACACACAATGGCAGAAATTGTCAAGCTGATCCTAAAATTCATCTAAAAATGCAAGAGACCCAAAATAGTCAAGGCAGTTGGAGAACTGACATTTCCTGATTTCAAAACATACCACAAAGCTACAGCAATCAGGACAGTGTAGTGCTGGTATAAAAACAGACATGCAGATCAATAGAACAGAATTAGAACCCAGAAGTAAATCCTTACACTTATGGTCAACTGATTTTCAACAAAGATGTGAAGAAAATTCAATGGGAAAGAGATACACTTTCAATAAATTGGATTTCCACATGCAAAACAATTAATCTGGACTCCGATTTCACACTATATACAAAAGTTAACTCAAAATGGATCATCTTAGTAAGAGCTGAAATTATGAAACTCTTGGAAAACAAAAAGAAATTTTGTGACCTTGGGGTAAGGAATGGGTTCTTATATATGTAATTAAAAGCACAAGCAACGAAAGGAAAAAAATAGATAAATTGGACCTCATAAAAATAAAAAAAAATTTAGGTAGAAGAGGGTAAAGGGGGTCAAATATATGGTGATGGAAGGAGAACTGACTCTGGGTGGTGAGCACACAATGTGATATATAGATGATGTTATTATAGAAATGTACACTTGAAACCTATGTAATTTTACTATCTATTGTCACCCCCAATAAGTTTAATTAAAAAAAATAAATTTAAAATAAATTTTAATAAATAAAATATTTAGTGCTCCAAAAATACCATCAACAAAAACAATCTGCAGACTGAGAGAAAATATTTGCAAATTATAGACCTAATATGGAACCTGTATCCAGAATAGATAAAGAAGTCTTAAAGTCTTAAAGTCAATAAGAAGTCCAAAAAAAGCAACTGAAAAGACATTTCTCCAAAGACATACAAATGGCCAATAAGCACATGAAAAAATGCTCAACATAATTAGCCATCAGGGAAATGCAAATCCAAACCACAATGAGATACCACTTCACACTCACAAGGATGGCTACAATAAAAAAAAGACAGATAATAACAAGTGTTGGAGAGGATGTAAAGAAATTAGAACCCTCACACACGGCTGGTGGGAATGTAAAATGGTACAGCCACTTTGGATAATATTCTGACTGTTCCTCAAAAGATTAAAATAGAGTTACAATATGACCTAGCAATTCTACTCTACGTATACATTCAAGAAAAATGAAAACATACGTCTACATTAAAACTTAAACTTGAATGTTAATAGCATCATTGTTCCTAATTGTCAACAAATGCGAAACAACTCAAATGTCTATGAGCTGGTGAATCAATAAATAAATGTAGCACATCCATATAATGGAATATTATTGAGCAATAAAAAGAAATGAAGTACTGAAAAATGCTTCAACATGGATAAACCTTGAAAACATTATGCTAAGTGAAAGAAGCCAGTCACAAAAGGCCATATATTGTATGATTCCATATATACGAAATGTCCAGAATACGCAAATCCACAGAGACAGAAAGAAAGTTGATTAGTGGTTGTTACTGGGTAGGAGGATGGGGAAATGAAGAGTGACTATCAATGGGCACTGAGTTTCTTTTTGGAGTGAAGAAAATGTTGTAAATTTATAATGATGATGGTAACACAACTCTGAGAATACACTAAAACCCACTGAACTGTATCCTTTAAAAGGGTGACTTTTATGTTACGTGAATAACATCTCAATAAAGCTGTTATTAAAAACACATAGCGTTTGTTGTCTGCTACACAGAGGTGACTTTCAGACTTGTTCTGGTAGCAAAGCACAGGGTTGAGGACTGCAAGTGCAGTAACTGTGGCTAAAGAAACACCAGCAGTTTCTAATTTTATGCTGTCCTATATTTTGCTATGACTTTCATAGTTTTTGATAATGGTATATGAAAGGCCAAAACAGAAATGCCTTTTATATTTTATTACAAGAGCTAAACTGGGAAATAAACTCACCAATTGCTTTTTTAAAAAGGAAATGAGCTAAAAACAACATAGATGTAAGTGGAGCTTAAATAAACCGTTGCTCAGTAAGATGAATGTGTTCACAGGGGAGGGAAGAGTTTGATAGTAAAAACAGTTTAAAGTGTTACATTATTTTAAAAAGCATTTTGTTTCATTTACTGTCCATGGTCAAATATTTTAAAACAGATGGTGAATCTGTTGGATAGTAAAAAGAAATGAAATCTTGTTTCTAGTTTCCTATTCCTTCCAGTTTATCTCTTTATTGTAAATCATTTTCCATTGTGGGAGGATATTAAATTTAAATAAAATTGAAATGAAAAAAAGCACGTTGCTATGTTCATAAATTCATGTTTCTTAGCACTGCTACCACTTACAGCCATCTTGTGAAAAATATTTCAAATTAATCTATTCTTTCTGGATCTGAATAAATTGAGTTTCTTTTCTTGAGCAAACAGTTCTTTCTAGAAACCTATTTATAAAAAGAAATTTTAAAATTATATAATTATGATATAAGTGTAAATATTTAAAATAAATTTTAATACTCTTTAATGAGAAAAGACCTAGAAATGGTAAGCTTTTGAGGAATGGTATTAAATTTAATTTGTAAAGATAAATAACAACTAAGATATACAGTACTTAGCATGTTCATAGACTGTTCTAAATGCTATGTGTATATATGTATGTGTATATATATATATGCATACATGCATATGTGTAAGAATGTTTATGTGTGTGCATGTTGCGCACAATTATGTAAATAAAATAAAAATTCCTCACAACCACCCCATTAAGATCAGACAACCGAGGGGGGTGGGGGGTGGGAGATGAGGGTAAGGGGGATCGAATATATGGTGATGGAAGGAGAACTGACTCTGGGTGATGAACACACAATGGGATTTACAGATGATGTAACACAGAATTGTACACCTGAAATCTATGTAATTTTACTAACAATTGTCACCCCAATAAAATTAATAAAATAAAATAAATAAAAAAAAAAAAAAAAAAAAAGATCAGACAACCGAGACACAGCAAGGTTATACAATTCTTCCAAGCTGAATCCAGGGAGTTGGGCACCACAGCTCATGTTTTTCATAATTACTCTATGCACATACCAAGATATCTGAGGAAAACATTAAACAGCCATAGATCCTTCCTATCTGTTGTTCTGAACTGCCCTCCACAAAACACCAAGTGCTTCCTTTGGACATATGACACATCTAAAGTTCTTTGTAAAGTTCTTCTGTAAGAAAGGAGGGAAATAATTTCTGTTTTAGGACCCTCTTTGATCTATGACAAAACTGTCTAAATCTAATGAATCCAAACAAATTTTCAGTTTAAAGCACATTACAATCAAATGTAAATACATTTTTAAAAATGCATTGGGGATGCTACTGGGGGGTGACTAGGGCTGAAAGTGGAACCAGGAAGCCACCAAGGACCAGGAAGCAGAAAGACCAGCACCCAGGATCAGAGTGGCTGTCCGGGATGGAAGGGGAGGGGTCCCCTCTCACATGTGATGCCACCACAGTCCCCCATCCGCCTCCTGAACACGGTTCTGAGAATGTGCCAAGAGTCTTCCCAGCCTTGCCCAGATGGGCCTGTATATAGGGCCCATGTGTTATTAATAGTAAATAGAGATGTCTTCTACTTTTTGCTACTCCCTCCACACCCACTGTCCAGGCAGAGGGAGAAGTCCAAACAAAGCCCAAGCACCACAAATGGAAGTTGTAAAGTTGCCAAAAAATTCTTGTAAGGTTAATAAATCCATATATTTATTTTCAAGATGGCTAATATATGATAGAAATAAATTTTTATGTTAGAAATGTTATCCACTTTGATAATTTGGGAGTTTAGCTAAAATAGCAAAGGAAAACATATTTTAAGCTTATAAAGGTATTTGAACTTCATACATCTAATTATCTTGGAATAATTCCCAAAAGACATCTTTATTTGGGGGAAGAGATAAAAATTGCCTCCCTGTACACTGACTGTAGAACCAAACTGTTTCATGACATTTTTCCTAAAAGCATTCTTTTAAAAACACGTCCACCTGTGCCAACTTCAACTGATTGATAGTGAATGCTTGGAATTCTTTGTTAAGAAAGACTCTGAAGTTGAGTCCAGGCTGAAAAACAATAAGTTTGATATCAATTGTCAGTATCTGCCATACGTGTGGGCTGGTAGAGTGGTAGTACAAGTGCTATGTATTTACATTCCCTGAATTAATGGATACTATTTCTGTAAAAAAAATAAAAAATCTATTGTTGTGTATACCCACAGCTGAATGTGAAACTTAGAATATACATATGTCAACCCAATAAAGACCACTTTTAATAAAAATAATACCATCTCATTATGCCCCCAAATGAAAAACTAACACTTCAAATGTTTAGAGAATGAACTGCGGATCAACCACACCACATAATGGTGAAAGAAGGAAAAAACAAAAATTTGTGTTCAAAGGAAGCAACTTGAGGCCAAGATTTAAAGAAAGAGATATAACCAGGCAAGAGGAGAGGAATAAACATTCTATGAGGGAAAGAGGACAGGTACAGAGGAAAAGAAAAAGCAGTTTTTTTGTCTAGGGTAAAGAGTATTA
Source organism: Rhinolophus sinicus (assembly GCF_057876585.1). Classification (NCBI taxonomy): domain Eukaryota; kingdom Metazoa; phylum Chordata; class Mammalia; order Chiroptera; family Rhinolophidae; genus Rhinolophus; species Rhinolophus sinicus. The sequence continues at coordinate 28,741,410 of NC_142512.1, forward strand.
AGAAAAATATCTGAAACTTGAAAATACTGGGGTCCTTTCAATTGAATGCTGGATATAATTTAGCAGACCCTCTGGGAATTATCTGATTATGAAGATGTGTGCATCTTAATTTGACTTTCTCTTGACTAGGCTATTTTACAACTTTACAGGGGTAGTCGTTAACTTGTAGATAACGGATAACAAAGCAACTGCTCTTCCTGTCAAAGAGCAATGCAAATGATTCCTGTCCATAGCAATACAAATACAAATCTCCTGGTAGAAATTTAATTGTTTCACATCTGGTAAAAAATACAACCCCAAATATTATGTCTCTTGCCTTGTAAGAATTTGCACCTACTAACAAATTTATTTCACCACTCCTTTCACTATATAAATTCTCTGTTCCTCAACTTCTTCTATGAACCAATCTTAGTATCTTATATTTTCTCTCATTAATGAATGAGAATTAAGTCTTTGAAATATTTTCCTTTTATATTTGAAGAGTCATGTTTTTAACTTTTTTTGATACGTATTTCTTTTTATTATTATTATTTTATTAATTTCAAGTGTACAAAGCAACATAATAGTTGGACATTTCCTTTCACAAAGTAATAACCCTCCTCCCCCAAGCTACTACCCCTCTGACATCTTATATAGCTGTTACAATACCATTGACTATATTCCTTATGCTATACACCACCTCCCATGACTGTGTGTGTGTATATATATATATATATATATATATATATATATATATATATACATATATATGTATATATATGTATATATATGTATATATATATATATATTTAATTATAGTTGACATGCAATATTATTCTACTTCAGCTTCAGGTGTACAGCGCATTGGTCAGGCATCTACACAATCTATGAAGGTGAAGGGATTTGAAAGTGCAAATTAGTAGACACAATATAGTCATGGGAATATGAAATACGGTATGGGAAATATAATCAATAATGTTTAAAGATTATGTACAGTGCCAGATGGGCACTGGACTTATCAAGGGGATCACTTCATAAACTTTGTTTTTAACTTTTGAAAATTACATTCTAGCAAGAGCTTGTGTAGGAAAGTAAAAATAAGGTAGATAAGCAGGAATACAAAGAGTTGTGTAACAGGAGGACAACAAAGGAGTACCACCATACAGTTAACAAATACCTACTCTGTTCTAGGATGACGAAATGGTGACTGAGGTTTTTACTAATTACTAAGGTTGGACTTGTGCCTATGTGGCTGACTGTGTAGGTGGGCCCTTTTCAAAAGCAATTTCTGTAAGGTTCATGAAGAGGTAGGAACTTGCTTATAAAGGAAAGCTAAAGAAGTGGGAAACCAGTAGAATAACAGTAATATGGAAGCCTAGGGAAGAAAGACTCCAGATGAGAACAAGCCATAGTATAGAATGCTGTAAAATGTCAAGTAAGATGAGGTCTGAAAAGTATCCATTCATTCATTTATTCAATAAATATTTACTGGCTACTTAGTATACGCCAAGAACTGTATTAGGCATGGGGATACAGTAATAAACAAAACCAAAATAGTCGTTGCTGACATTGAGTAGAGTGGAAGAGACAGACATTAAATAGCTAATTTAAGAAATAAGTGTTTAGAGATTCCAGTGCCAGCCAAGGAACAGTCCACTAAAGACTGTCTTTACTGCTGATTATAACTAAACACTTTGGATGAAAAGCAAAATGCAATTATCTGAGCACTTGGAAAAGTAAACAAAGGCAATATTAGAGAGAAAAGTCTAACTTGGAGAAGGGGTCCATACAGGAGTCAATTTGTGTGTGTGTGTGTGTGTGTGTGTGTGTGTGTGTGTGTGTGTGCGTGCGTGCATGTGTGTTACTTGAGGGTGGGTGCCCAGTGAAGCTGTGGCAGTGTTAGCACTGGCAGCTAAATCTCCTAGAGAAACCCCACTTTTGTAGACAGAGGAACTAAGAAAACGGGTCCCCGGGATTCAAAGAGTTGTGGAGGAGAAATCCCCACTTTTTTCTTCTCTCTTTCTCTCTTGCTATGACACAGGCAACTAAAACTCCTAGAGAAACTCCACCATCCTAGCTATAGGATAAAGGCAGGAAGTTAAGCAAAACCCCAGAGGAGAGAGCTGGAGAACTAGTTTTCCTAGTTTCATATACAAACCAGAATACCGCCAGAGCTCATTTCTGAGCTATACATACACAGAACACCCCAAAGCAGCACAGCAAAATCCTTGACAACTGAACAACAATATAAAGCAATGCACAAGTCTGAGACTAACCCCTAAGTAGCATGGATGTAGGACAGACCTAAAGCAACACAGCACAGGCTTTGAAAACTGTCCTGACATTGAAACCCATAGGGGAAAAAAGGCAAGAAGACCTTTCAGTCTCAATCCAATCAGGAAGATTGACTGCTGAAAACAACAATAAAAATCAATCTTCAAAGAATTTTAATAGGCCCCAAAGTATCACAAAATAATATTCAAAATATCTAGGAAAGGAAAGGGGTTCTTCCAATGGATATCAACATGTCCTACCTTAAGGTACCCCTCAAATTTCCAAAGTCATTTCCACAGAGCTGTGTCTCATATGGGCATCTCTGTAATAGGCCAGGTTTCCATTGTTCTTCATTGTCCATCATCCATGAGTTAGTAAAACACAAAATATAAAGGCTTTCATCATTATTCAATTCTTCCATCACTGCTAAGAAAATAGCATGTAATTCAGCCCACCTCACTGATTTATTTTTACCTTCTTTGATCAGTGTGGTGGCCTTTTACACAGGATGTCATCCAATTACCTTACAACCACCATCAATAAATCAAGCAGCTCTTTGTTGGTCAGTTGAGAGCAGTTTACAGGGCACTGTTCAAGTAATGACAGAATCTGGCAGGTCCTCACACAGCTTCAAAGTCAGTCCTAGGGGAAAAGAGGCTCCCTGCTTGTATGTACATCATATTTTCATTCCACAGGTAGCATGACCCTGTATAAACCTTTTCCATTTTATTACTCTTCTAGGCACTGCCCTCCCCAACAGTGCTTTCCCGATGTCATCCAAGACAGCATTTCAGGTGTCAAGATTATGTTATGTCCTTGAGTAATACGGACAGTTTTTTGTTTTTAATTTCTTTTTTCCCCCATTAGTTTCAGGTGAATAGGGGCAGTTTTAATTAATGCCTGAACAGCAAGCTAGTAATTGCCCCTCAAGTGGGAATTCTCTAGACCAAAGTACCAGTCGTCCATGCTAGGAGATGCTCACAGGCTTTTGAGATAAGCCCCAGTCTGTGCTCCACATACAGCTACTGCACAAGGAATTTGTCCACATAAGCACTCCAGCTTCTACTCTATACTGTTTGGACTCAGGCAAACTTATTGGTTCCCATTTAGCATGTCCAATTAATATTGCTTGAAGGGCAGATTTACATGCCTTGTGTTTTACAATACTACATAAGTGAAATGTTCCCCAGTCAGATCTAATGTTCATCGCCATAATACAATCAGGTAAAAGAGATGCAACCACATGACATAAAGCCTGTTCACACATACCAATTTGCCTCTAAATTTTCACGTTAATACCTATCAATCCTTACATTCCTAGCTATAGCCTCCGTTAGGACTTTATCAATAGGTTCCGGTTTTACAATACTAGCTAAGGGAAGCATTCCCCAGTCAGACAAATATTCATTCCCATAAAACTTTAAGATAAAGGAGACACAATTTCTTTACATCAAGTCTATGTAAACATTCCAATTTCTATAATCTTCAACTCTTACATTTCTATATTTCCTCAATCTGATTATAGTCCAAGTTACGGCTTCATAAATGGGTTTCCATACCATAGTGCATGGGGCTCTGTTGTAAAGGAGTCCCAGAATTTTTTCTGCCCTGGACCATTTTACCCACACAAGGGCATATAGCCTCGGGGGCTGGGCCAGATAAACCTGGCACCTTGGTAAATCTTTACCTTGATTAATCTACCTAACCATCACCCGAGGCAATTCTAGTTGGGTTTCTCATCATAATCTATGCCTTTTGGCTTTTTAAATTACCCCAAACTGGGGTAAATGGAGCAGACTTGTTTGGGGCCTTTTAACGTTGGGAGACTACCAAAGGGTCCCATTGGTCCACTCAACTTTGATAGTTCTGTATAAACATCTTTGTTTCAACACCATCAATGTCCACCACATTCATCCCATTTCTCAATAACCACCTAAAGACTTCCACTCTGCTGAGACAAGTCCCTTCCTTGACTCTTCCCTCTGTCTCTCCCCCATTTTCTTATCAATTACTTTAACTATCTTGGTTTGAGTAAGACCCATATTGGGAAGCTGAGACAGCAAACAGCTTCTCAGACTGTTGTTTGATTTTGCAGCTCTAAGTTGCATTTCCTCACGTATCTAGTAAGCCAATTCCTCAGGAGTAGGGTCTACCACGATTTCTAAATTCCATTAAAAATTGTTACCTTTAGTAACTGATTGAAGTGCAACTGCAGTTTCATTCCACGGGTGACTAAGGAGCCATCCAGGGATCAGACTTTCCTCATCCACCACCCTTTCATCTTTTCACAAACCACGTGTTTCCTTGAGCCAAGAACCATTTTAGCAAATCCCATTTCTCTGACATCAACTAAAGGAAAATTGTCTTTTGACACCAAGTGTGTGGGGTTTTTCCATCACACCAACTAATTTTCCAACTCTCTAGACACTAATTGGGTGACCTATAATTTAATTCAACTCCAGGTAGTTAGTGTCAACAGACTTGAGGGCTCAGTCCCACAAGATTGTCCTCAATCAAGTATCTGTCACAAGTAACAGGTCCCCAGAGTATGCACACTTTTTTGTCTGAGTTGGCTACAAAGTCAGAGATTCCCATAACCACCCCTTGAAGTTTGATAATTTGCTAGAATGGGTCATCAAACTCAGTGAAACATTTACTTACGTTAACTGGTTTCTTATAAAGGATATTGTAAAAGATACAGGTGAACGGCCAAAAGAAGAGGTACACAGGGTGAAATTTAAAAGGGTCCCATGTACAGCAGCATCTGCCCCCATGAAGCAAAGACTGAGAGAACTGAAAAGCTTAATAGACAAATTTATAATTATACTTGGAGACTTCAATACTTCTCTCAGCAATGGATAGAACAAGTAGAGAGAAAATCAGCAAAGACTGGGAAGACCGGAACAACACTATTAACCAACTTGACCTAGTAAAACATTTCTAGAACACTCTACCCAAACAGCAAACACTCTTTTCAAGTGCACCTAGAACATTTATCAAAACATATGATATTCTAAGTCATAATACAAATTTTAAATAATTGAAGTCATAAAAATTATGTTTTCTGAATACATCACAATCAAGTGAGAAACCAATAATAGATATCTGAAAAAGTCACAAATATTTGGAAGTTAAACAACCCATCTAAATAATCTATGGGTCTAAGAAGTCACAGGGAATTGTAAAATATTTTGAACTGAGTTAAAATAAAAATACAACATATCAAAATTTGTGAGAATCAATCAAAGCAGTGCTTAGAGGGAAATGTATAAAATCATATGCTTACGTTAGAAAAAAATAAAGATCTCAAATCAATGATCTAAACTTTCACCTTTAAAAACCAGATAAAGAAGAGCAAATTAAATCCAAAACAAACACAAAAAGGAAATAATAAAGAGGAGAAATCAATAAGATTAAACACAGAAAAATAATAGAGTAAAAGAAATAAAACCAAGGTAAGTAAAACCAAATTTTATTGAAAAATATCAATAAAACCTATAAACTTATAGCCATCCTGACCAAGGGAAAAAAGGACAAAAATTACCAAAATCAGGAATGAAAGAGGTAACATCGTCACAGACATTATAGATATTTAAAAGATAATAAAGGAGTATTACAAACAACTTTATGCCAATTCATTCATAGGCACAAACTATTCAAAGCTCACTCAAAAAGAAATATATCATCGGAATAATCTATTTAAAAATTAAAATTGCAGTTTAAAACCTTTCCCCAAAGAAAATTCTAGGCCAGATGGCTTCACCAAAACATTCTACCAAATCATAGAGTAAAAAGAAATATTAATTCCATACAATCTTTTCTGAAAATAGAAAAGAAGGAAACATCTCTGATTCAGGCTAGCATGACCCTGTTACCAAAGCCAGATAAAGACAGGAGAAGAAAAGCAATATCTTCCATAAACGTAAGTGAAAAAATCTACCACAAAATATTAGTAAATCAAAAGCAGCATATAAAAAAGATTATACGTTACAACTCAGCGGGGTTTATCCTGGAAATACAAGGCAGGTTCAACATTTAAAAATTAATTGACATAATTCACCATATTAACAGATAAAACTGCATGATTTCTCAATAAAGGCAGAAAAGCATTTTTAAAAATTCAATATCTATTAATGATAAGAAAAAAGAAACCTCAGTATAAAGCTAGGAAAAGAAGAGAACTTACCAAACCTGAAAAATGACATCTACAAACGAAAAAACTATAGCTTAATAGTGAAAGACAATGCTTTGTCCCTACAATAAGGAACAAGGTAAAGATGTCTACTCTCATCATGCCTAGTCAACATGCTACTGGCAGTTCTAGCCAACACAATATAGAAAGAAATAAAAGGCATACATATTTGAAAGGAAGAGACTGTCTCTATTTGGAGACAACATTATCTAAGTATAAAATACCAAGGAATCTACAACACAGCTCCAAAAACTGGTAAGAGAGAAATGGGTAATGTCATTCAAAGCCACAGCTTTTACTCCAAATTTTCTATCTCCAGATCTTTAGATCAAACTCTCAATTGGGTGTCTTCATCTCTATGTGCCAAGAACTCCTAAGACTTAGTAGTTCCAAAACTTAACTTGTTATCTCACCAAACTGGTCTTTAAAAAATATATTCCCCAGAGAGATCTCAACCAAGATGTCAAACCATCAACCGATGTCAGCTGTTACATGGGGACATGTTACATGTTAGCTGTTACATGTTGGAAGGAAGGAAGGAAGGAAGGAAGGAAGGAAGGAAGGAAGGAAGGAAGGAAGGAAGGAAGGGAAAGAAAGAAAGAAAGAAAGAAAGAAAGAAAGAAAGAAAGAAAGAAAGAAAGAAAGAAAGAAAGAAAGAAAGAAAGAAAGAAAGAAAGAAAGACAGCCATCAGTCAAGATGGCTGTGCTTGAGGCCAGCCTGGTGGCTCAGGCGGTTGGAGCTCCATGCTCCTAACTCCGAAGGCTGCCGGTTCGATTCCCACATGGGCCAGTGGGCTCTCAACCACAAGGTTGCCAGTTCGATTCCTCGACTTCCGCAAGGGATGATGGGCAGCACCCCCTGCAACTAAGATTGAACACTGCACCTTGAGCGATGCTGCCTCCTGGATGGCTCAGTTGGTTGGAGCGCGGACTCTCAACCACAAGGTTGCCAGTTCTAGTCCTCGAGTCCTACAAGGGATGGTGGGCAGCACCCCCTGCAACTAAGATTGAACATGGCACTGTGAGCTGAGCTGCCGCTGAGCTCCCAGATGGCTCAGTTGGTTGGAGTGTGTCCTCTCAACCACAAGGTTGCCGGTTTGATTCCCGTAAGGGATGGTGGGTTGCGCCTCCTGCAACTAGAAATGGCAACTGGACCTGGCGCTGACCTGTGCCCTCCACAACTAAGACTGAAAGGACAACTTGAAGCTGAACAGCACCCTCCACAACTAAAATTGAAAAGACAGCAACTTGACTTGGAAAAAAGTCCTGGAAGTACACACTGTTCCCCAATAAAGTCCTGTTCCCCTTCCCCAATAAAATCTTTAAAAAAAAAAAAAAAAGATCTTTGTGCTTACCTCCTGTCATGACCACATCAAAATTACAACTAAACTACAGAACAACCATCAATTGAGAATCACCTGAAGTCTAGCTATACCAAAATCCTACAACTAAGGACATACGGAAGAAGACACCTCAAGACTGGTAGAAGGAATGGAGATGCAGAACAAGCCAGTCCCACATCTGCATGTGACCATTAAAAATCAGAAGGGATATTTCGACTGCAGTGGTCCTCTCCAGAGAAGCAAGGGGTCATAGCCCCACACTAAGCTCCCCAGCCCAGTACAGTGGAGAGAAGTTCTCATAATTTCTGGCTGTGAAAACGAGCGGAGATTGTGGCTGAAAGAGAGGGCAACTGCAGTTCCAGGAGATTCTCTTACAGGGCCCGTGCAAAGACTTACTCACTGATGGACCCATATTCTGAGCTCCAGTGCTGGAGCAGCAGCTCAAAAGGAACATATAGAGAGGAACTGACTTGTCTGGCTTCAGGGCAAGACCTGGAGGGGCAGCTTTCTCCTAGATGGAGGAGCTGGCAGACGCCATTGTTTCTTTGTTGAGCCCTCCCCTATCCCAGGGTGCAGATGCAGGCAGCTGCCATATCTGATTCCCCATCAACCTGACTAATACTATTCATTTGGCCTGAGACCCCACCCCACCCAACTTATGGGCCCATTCATGCCACTTCCAGTGGCTTTTCCACATAAACAGTTCATGTTAGCTCATGCTCATGTTAGAGACTTTCCTAAAATCTCTCAAAGGTTCACAAAACTCAAACAAGCAGCATCTGGCTTTGGCATGTCCCGTACCTCTGGCTGAGCAGTCCTAAGCCAAGCACTAGTAACAGCTGACATCGGTTGATGGCTTGGCCTCTCAAGGCACCTCCAAGCCCGACACAAGTGGCAACAATCTGTGGATTGCTTTGTGGCTCATGCCAGGTAGCCCTGGGCAGGGCACAGGCTGCGGCTGAACTTGGCTGCAGTGAGGACCCTCCTAGGAGGCTCTGGGACTGGCATGCCCGGTGGCCAGCTTTGGACCCAGCCAGAGCATAACCCAGCTGCCTCTGGGGACGAACCACACAAATAGCACACTGAACAGGCACTAGAGCCCTGCTAAAGTGAATCACGCTCTGTAGAGTCAGCCCCTACAAAATAACTCCTCCACTGTAGTCACGGACAGTCCTCAGAATCAATCAGCTCATGGATTAATCCCTCTCACTGATGTGCAAATAGCAACCAAGGCTCAACTACAACAGGACAGCACACACACACACACCCACAAGGGATACACCTAGAGTACTTGATTCAAGTGACCAGGAAGACTGTGGCACTGAGCCCCACAGCACGCCTACTACATAAGGTCACTCTACTAAGATCGGGAGACAAAATAGCCTTACCTAATATATAGAAACAAACACAAGGAGGCAGCCAAAATGGGGAGACAAAGAAACGTGTTCCAAAAAAGTAGCAGTACAAAGGTCCAGAAACAGAACTAAACCAAATGGAGAAAAGCAATCTACCAGACGCAGAGTTTAAAACACTGGTTATAAGGATGCTCAATGAACTCAGAAAGAATTCAAGAAAGAGACAGGAAACATAAAAATGGCGATAGAAAACATAACAAAGAACCAGTCAGAAACACATAATACAATAACTGAACTGAAGAATACTTTAGAGGGAATCAACAGTAGATTAGATGAAGCAGAGGCTCAATAAGCCATTTAGAAACTAAGGTCGCTGAAAACACCCAAACAGAACAGCAAATAGAAAAAAGAATCTCCCAAAATGAGGATAGTTTAAGGAGCCTCTGGGATATTAAGCATACCAACACCCACATAATAGGGGTACCAGAAGAAAAAGAGAAAGAGAGCAAAAAACTGAAAATCTATTTGAAGACATAATGACAGCAAACTTCCTTAACCCGGTGAAGGACATAAATATATAAGCCCAGACAGCACAGAGAGTCCCAAACAAGATGAACCCAAAGAAGCCCACACCAAGACACATCATAATTAAAACGTCAAAGTTTAAAGACAAAGAAAGAGGGGAGGGGGTTCACACAGTGTGAGGGATATAAATGATAAACGTCTAAGTATTACTTTGTCTTGTGTACCTGAAACTAATAAAAAACAAACAAAAAAAAAAAAACAAAAAAGAAATCACAGCATCCACCCAGCCCAAGGTTGGACAATAGTATCCATAACTGGAAGTGATTGCCTGGCATGACGTGGCATGGAAGTTGGAGTCCCATCTAGGCTCTGCAGGAAGGACTGCTGTGATCCATTAGCAATGTCTGCCCTGAACAGCTGCAGGAACTCCAGGTCTTTAGGGCAGCTGCTGGGAAATGCCAATCCAAAAGGAATACTAAAACATCCCGGGGATAAACTGGTTAAATATAATTTGTCCTACTCCCACCAAAGCAGACAGCATCCTGAAATGAAAAATTTAAAGCCCATCTCTGCTGAGGCCCTTTGTAACTTTTTCATGCAGTCTCAGTGAGCTAAAATGCTCAATGTAAATATCTCATGATGTAGTGCCTTTTTCTCAGCAGAGTAAATTAATTTTGTTATATACATTTTTAGAGTGGACTAAAGAAACCTGAAGAGAGAACAAGAACACATGAGAAAAAAAAGGGGGGTGGGGAGTATTTCAGAGATTTTTTTCAGTGATTCTGCTTTGCCTTGTTGAAGTGAATTAACAAATACATTTTTTATTAATAATGAAAAAAAATAAAGACAAAGAAAGAATCTTAAAAGCAGAAAGAGAAAAGCATTTAGTTATCTACAAAGGAGCTCCCCTAAGACTGACAGCTGATTTCTCAACAGAAACTTTGCAAACCAGAAGGGATTGGCACAAAAATATTCAAAGTAATGAAAAGCAAGGATCTACAACCAAGAGTAGTACTCTACCCAGCAAAGCTATCATTTAAAATTGAAGGACAGACAAGAAAAAGCTAAAGGATTTCTCCAACATCAAACCAGTATTACAAGGAAGTTTAGAGTGACTTCTTTAAGATGAAATAAAAAATCAAAAATATGAATAATACAATGGTAATAATTACATGTCTATCAATAATTACTTTAAATGTAAATAGATTAAATGCTCCAATCAAAAACATAGGTGGCTAGGAGATACAAGATGGCGGAGTAAACACTAAGCCTGCTTTCTCCTATGAACAAATCAAAATCACAACTGAACTATAGAACAATCAGCCTGGAGAACCATCTGAAGTCTGGTTGAACAGAGGTTTTATAACTAATGATATAAAGAAGATGCCACATCGAGACTGGTAGGAGGGGTGGACACATGGAACTGGCTAACCCCAAACTTCCATGTAGTAGTTGAGAACCGGGAGGTATGTCTCGGCCACAGAGTATCCCCCCAAGAGGAGCGAGGGACCACAACCCTATACTGGCCCCACCAGCCCAGAGTACTGGTGCTGGGAAGAGGAGCCCCCATAACATCTGGCTGTGAAAAACAGTGAAGATTCTGACGATCCAAGTAGAACAGAAGGTGGTGAGAAACCCAGGCATCCTCTCATAGGGCCTACACACAGACTTTCTCACTCCCATGCTTTCACCTTGGGCTCCGGCACAGGGATGGTAACTTGGGGTGTGTTGGAGACATATGGGGGGCAGACTGAGATGTGTGGGTTCGGAATGGGGGCTGGAGGACAGCTGACATTTTCCCAGTGAGGGGTCTTACTCCAGTGCAGCTGTCAGGCAAGCACCGTCTTTCCTGTGTTGAATGCTCCCCCTACTCTTATGGCCAAATCTGAATCTGATTTGTCTGGTGAGCTCCTCAACTCTGCCCTGCAGACTTACTGAGACCCTATCCCACCCAAATCCCCTAACGCCAGAGGCACTTTCTCCAAGAGTGACCAGGCCCATCTGCATTGCACTCTTTCTTGAAAAACTATCAGAGTCCAACAGACCCCAGGTGGGCAGCAACTGGACTCAATGTGCTCTAAGACTTTTGCTGAGTCACTTCAGGGTCAGACTGACACCAAACCAGAATCTACATTAACCTGGTATCACAATTCTTCCCATTCTAGTGACTCCCTGAGACCCTGCCTCACCCAACTTGCATACTGCACGAGGCTTTATCAGTGACTGAACCTTAAGGGAGCTGACAGGGGGCAGCAGGTCTTGGGGTGTCCTGGCATTTTGTGGAGCTACCCCAGGCCTGGTACTGGTGGCAGACATCCTTGGTTCACAGTGTGGCCTCTTCCATGCACCTCCAGGGTTAGCACAGGCAGCAAAAAACTACAGATCACTTTGTAGCTCTTATCAGGTAGTCCCCGGCGGGTCACAGGCAGTGAGTGACCTGGGCTTGCACCAGAGCCCCTCACAAGAGGCCCCAGAACTAACATACTTGGAGTCTGGCTTCAGACCACAGCAGAGCACCACCCAATTAGTCCTACAAGCGGCACACACAAAGGGTGGTTTCAACAGGCACCAGAGTCTGATGGAGCATATCCCACTCAGTGGGGTAAGGCCCCTGACAGCAGCCCATAAGCTGTGGATGTGGAAAAACCCCACAGCCAATCAGCCTGAGGGTCGTCAGTCCCACCTATTGATGTGCCAATAGCAACCAAGGCTCATCTATAACAGGAAGGCACACAAAACCCACAGAATGGAAACTCCTGGAGCACCCGGTGCAGGTCACCAGGGAGACTGTGCCACTGGGCCCCACAGGTCACCTAATACATAAGGCCATCTGGCCAAGACTGAGGGATGTAGCAGATCTACCTGATGCATAGAAAGAAATAGAGAGGCATCCAAAATTAGGAAATAAAGAAATACATCCCAAATAAAAAATTAGGAGAAATCCCCTGAAAAAGAACTAAGCAAATCGAGGCTAGCAACCTACCAGGGTTCAAAATAATGGTTATAAGAATGCTCAAGGGGCCGGCCCGGTGGCTCAGGTGGTTAGAGCTCCATTCTCCTAACTCCGAAGGCTGCCAGTTCGATTCCCACATGGGCCAGTGGGCTCTCAACCACAAGGTTGTCGGTTCAACTCCTCGAGTCCCACAAGGGATGGCGGGCTCCGCCCCCAGCAACTAAGGTTGAACATGGCACCTTGAACTGAGCTGCTGCTGAGCTCCCGGATGGCTCAGTTGGTTGGAACGTGTCCTCTCAACCACAAGGTTGCCGGTTCAACTCCCACAGGGGATGGTGGGTTGAGCCCCCTGCAACTAGCAACTGGCAACTGGACCTGGAGCTGAGCTGCGACCTCCACAACTAAGACTGAAAGGACAACAACTTGACTTGGAAAAAAATCCTGGAAGTACACACTCTTCACCAATAAAGTCCTGTTCCCCTTCCCCAATAAAATCTTTTTAAAAAAAAAAGGAGAAACAAACTCATAGATACAGAGAACATTTTGATGGTTGCCAGACAGGAGGAGGGTCACACGGCGGTGAAAAAGGGGAAGGAATTAAGAAGTATAAATTGGTTGTTACAAATTAGTCATGGGATTTAGGGTACAGCATAAGGAATATAGTCAATAATATTATGATAACTATGTATGGTGTTACTAGATGGGCACTACATTTATTGGGGTGATGGACGGGAGGGGATTTGGAGGGCAGGGTGAAAAAGGTGAAGGGATTAAGAAGTACAAATTGGTAGTTACAAAATAGTCATGGGGATGTAAAGTACAGCATAGGGATTATAGTCAATAACAAGATAACAACTATGTATAGTGCCACATGGGTACTAGACTAGTCAGGGGGATCACTACTTAAATTATATAAATGTCTAACCACTATGCTGTACATTTAAATTAATATAATATTGAATGTCAGATGTAATTGAAGAAGGGGAGGGGAAGGTGAGGGGGAATAAGAGGTTCAAATTTCCATATATAAAACAAGTCAAGGCAATGTAATGTACAGCATAAGAAATATAGTAAATAATATTGTGATAGTGTAGTACAGTGTCAGATGGTTGCTGGACTTATCACGGTGATCATTCTTTAGGTATATAAATATTGAATAACTATTGCGCATACCTAAACTAATATAATATTGTGTATTTTAGTAAAAATATTTTTTAAATTGTATATATATATTAATATTCCCTATTGTCTTTGGTAATGCCACCAATTTACTTGTAGTAATATTTATAGTTTTCCAATATTGATTTATCCATCCCAAGGTATAAAATGGAGATTCATCTTAGACTTCCTCTTACCCACTCCACATCTGCTTGGTCATTTAGAGTTAACTTTTGTTATGAAACAAACTGCTCCAAATCTGGAGACTTAAAAACAAAATATTATTTCCTGTGATTCTGTGGGTTTAGTTGATTCTCCTGGTCTGAAACACCTCAGCTGAAACTGGATGGTCTAGGATGGCCTCACACATATGTTTGGGGCCTCAATTGGAACGCTGAGATGGTTGGGACAGCTGGGGCCTCTCTCCAAGTAGCTCCTCATCTTCTAGGAGGCCAGTCCTGATTTGATTACATGGTGCCAGAAGGGTTACCAGCAATAAGAGGGCAAGTCCCAGTGTGCAAACATTTTTCAAGCCTCTGCTAAATTACAATTGCTTTTACCCCAATGGCCAAAGCAAGTCATACAAGAGTCACCTGACTCACATATGAAAGTCACATGAGTTTCAGGGAGAGGACTACCCAAGTGTATGGATATAGGTAGGTTTGGAAAACTGGCTCAAGAAGGGGGCATAACTGCAACAATCTACCAGACTTAATCCTACTGATTCTATCTCTTTATAATCTCTCCAATCCCATTCTTCTTCTTGAATCCCATTTCACTGAGGTGTTGAAGACTTTTTCATCTCTTACCTCAAGTACTTGTAATAGTCTCCTAACTGAGCTTGCATTGCTGTAAGCTATCAGCATGTACATTTTCTGGAAAATACAAATCTGGTCATATAACTCTGCTGCTTAAAACTCAATAGCTTCCCTTTGACTATTAAACTATAGAATAAATTCCTAAATGAGACCCAAAAAATTATTTCATATTCTAGCCCCTACTTTCTTTTACTAGTCCCTCATATGCACCCTCCTCTTTCAGAAACAAACATGAAGTCCTTCAAAGGGCCATGGAATTTCAATACCACAACTTTACACATAATGTTGTTTCTATCTGGAATGTCCTATTACTGCTTGTGTCTTGACAAATTTCATCTTATTCTTCAAGATTCATCTCAAATACCACAAATTCAATGAAGCATTTCTTGCCTGAAACAGTTAAATGCTCCCACTTCTTGCTTTTCCATTGCATCTCACACAACTTTCAATTATAGTGTTTACTCGGACATAATTATTTGTTTGGAGACCTGTCTAACCACTATTTCACTGTGGGATGGGGACTGTGTCTTTTTTAATGTATATCTCTCCAAATTCTCATACAATTCTTGACATCTAGTAACTATACAGCAAATCCTTTTTTAAATTAATCAATTAAAGTGTCCATTTCCAACATTCTAGATGCCAGTGGAAAGAAAACTTATCAGGTAAGTCTCAAATCTTATCATCAATTCAGTACTCTTTACTTCTTCAAACGTTACTTTCAGTCAAGTTATTTGAATGGAATGCAGTACTAAGTGTACTAATAAACTTTCAATATGTACTAATATACCTTCAATGTGTTATGAATACATTAAAATGAGAATTTAAACATTACATTAAGGTGTATAAATATACTAAATTTACATATATACCAAATATGCTAAAATTATCAATGTACTAAAACATACTGAGGCTCTATTGCAACTGTAGCTGGATTATGTGAGATTGAGTCTCTTTTTTGTTTCCTGAATTCTCACACATTTTAATGTTTAAAGTAAAACACCCACGTGGCAGTTAGAATGGTAGATTATACACAAATAAATCTCCTTGAAAAGTTCACTTCAGTTGGCCCACAGCCTTTGCTATAGACCAAATGTTTGTGTCCCCCACAAAATTCACAGGTTGAAATCCTAACCTACAATATGATGGTATTAGGAAGTAGGGGTAGGTCATGAGGGTAGTGCCTTCATGAATGAGACGACCGATAGTATCTTTATAGATATTCCAAAGAGCTCCCTCCACTCTTTCACCATATGAGGACACAGCAAAACCACATTTGTCTATGAACTAGGAAGCAAGTACTCACCAGACACCGAATCTGCTGGTGCGTTGACTTCCCAGGCTCCTGAACTGTAAGAAATAAATTTGTTATTTTTAAGCCAGCGAGTCTATAGTATTGAAGCCCAAATGGACTAAGACTGCCTTACTGACCCACAAACCTAATTTGTTGGGAAGACTTACACTAGCCAAATTCATGGAGACTTATGAATTTTAAAAACCCAGTTATCTTACTCCACAGTGAGAAACAGATCTAATACCGGTGGTGTGGGGCCAGGGTGGGGGGCTTTCCAACCAAGGGAAGTGGTTTGGTAATAGAACTAATAATCTGATTTAAGCACAGTCTCAAAGTGGATAACCGAAGTTAAACTGTGGATTCAGCTTTAATGTAGGAGAAAATAAGGTACACACAATTTCATGGTTCGGGAGCCTCAAAGAGCCAGCAAGCTAACTTGGGCAAAGTTATTGTGAATGGTTTTAACTCAGGTAGTGACTAATAAAAAGACAAAGTAGCACACTTTTCACTAGATATTCAACTCATAACGTATGTATATGTACGCAAATTTATCCTCTCTAGTGAGGAAAGACTGAAGTCCTCACTCCTCGCCTAAGTTAACTAAGCCCATATGGCATGAAATATTTAATTTCAAGAATTGTACAGCGACTATCAAGTTATTTACTTAACGTGAATTTCTATAAACTAATGGTATAAAGCTTGGGGTTCAAAATGGAAAGGTTATTGGTTGTGGGGGATGGGAGAGACTCATGGACGACATTTATCATTTAAAGAATATTTTGGCGGGAGAGGAAAGAGGCAGGGTTTACTGTTTCTTTTGCGTAAGCTTTTTCTTAATAAGCCTTTTGTTTTAGAACGGATTTCGGTTAACAGAATTATAGTGAAGACAGTACAAAGTTCCCTATATCCCGTACAAGACAAGGTTTTTAAAATCTCACTTCTACTTCCATCCCCTACCTAAACTCTCCCTCACTTCTTTATGCTTCTGAACTCCCTTCAGCGTTTGACAGGGTCTAGTGCATATAGTGCAACTTTTGGACTGTAACGAAAACGCAGTTCTGCTCAAACTTCACCGCCCAGCCACAACTAGGGCAGGAGTTAAGCTCGCGAAACCCAACGCGGAAACCCTAACGCTGTCGCTCCGCCCGGCCCCACTTTTCCAGAGACGCGCAGAAACCCTTGCCAACGTGGCTCCTCCAACTCGGGTCACGGGAAGCGACCGCGAAGCGAGGCCGGGGAGATCCGGAGCCTCTAGAGGGGAGGTGCCCGGGACCCGTGCCCTGAATCCTGAGGAACGAGCCGGGGGCGGGACTAGGACAGTTCCCGACATCAGGCTCCTCCTTTGAGGGCAGGTTCTCGAAGTCAAAACATTTTTAACTTCAAAATGTCCAGACCGCTGAGACGTGTGGTGGATTACACATATAGACGCACATACGTGTCGGCGGTTTTGCTTACTGCTGACCTGTGCAGGCCGTCTCAGGCGCAGCCCACACCTCCCCACAGCCAATCCCCCCACGCGGTCTCGCGCCCCTCGGGCACCCACATCGCAGCCTGTCCCTCAACGCGTCGCGCAGGGGCGGACACGCGCGCGTGAGGACGTCCGGGGAGCGCGCGCGTCGCCGCCGCCGCCACCACCACCACCAGCACCAGCACCAGCACCACCATCGCCTCCGAGCTGGGCCGGAACTGCAGGTAGTGTGTTTTAGAGGTGATGGCCCTGACTGAGGGCCGAGAGGCCGCGTTTCCCGCTCCTTGTGCAATCACTGCCGCCGGCTCCGTCTGTTCATCGTCATGAGAGGTCAGGCCAGGGGGGCGCGGGCGGTGGCCGCCGAATGGGCTCTGGGGAGAATAACTGAAGCACTCGAAGCCCGAACGTGGGTGGAAAATTCTGTCCTGGGGATTCCGGAAGTGTTTTCGTTTACTTTTCTTCCTTCCTTTTTTCTTCCCCTTATTGCTCGTGCAGGCAGGAAAGTGCGAGGGTTCTATGTTTTGTTTTGTTTTGTTTTGATAGAAAAGACAGTTGCGCCCAACCTCGGTTTTCAGAGGTTTAACGAAGTAAGTAGTACCCGTGGCATCCGAGCATCGGTGAAAGCTTTTGGTGAAAGGTACTAAAAACCAAACCGCCGTACTGTAACTGAAAAAAAAAATAAAAAAAAATTCAAACCTAGAAATGAACTAGAATGACACAGAACTTCCCCTGACATTAACCCTAGCTTCCTCCTACAGAAAAGGCAGGCTGGGATAAGGCTCTGCGTTTTGTGAGCTGGGATTCCAACTATCGACGCCTGCCCACACTGGTCATTTAGGGATCCTTCCCTGCCAGTGTCCTCTTTCCTGCAACACACATGCACACACACCCACACACCCACCACGGTAGCATTTTTATTGGGCATACTGTATAACTATCCTTATTCAAACCAAAGAGGCACCTAGCAATTACGTGGTGACTCCCCAAGTCTCCCTATTAAAAGTATTTGGGTAATACTTTTTTTTTTGGGGGGGGGGGAGGTAATACTCTTGGTATTGATCACTGGAAGCCTTTTTAGTAACTTTGGGAAAGCTATTTCAGCATAAAACGAAATTTATAGGTCACCTAAGTGAAATGTTTATTAGTTCTCCATGATGATACTGAATAAGACATTAAGATTTAATTATTTTCCTAGCCTTTCCAAGCATTAAAACACATGATTCTTATGAAATGTAGAGATGAAACTGCTCCAGTTGGGCAGAGTGAATGTATTGAAGTATTCAAATGTGAATGAGTACTTGTACATTATTCCCATCTAATGGTCACCCATAGTTTGACTATTTTGCTGATTCCTTCTCTCATTAGAAAACTGGAGGCATTTGAAGCTCAACTCCTTTTGTAGAAGATGTTCCCTAAAGGATAGTTTGTGTAGGACAGCAGACCCTCTGCATTAAGTAAAGGAGGAGTCTAGTAACAACTGATATAGCCTGAACATAATTCATCTAGTATGATTATCAGCATCTCCTTTAGTGAATAAAAGATTGCTAGTGAGCAATATATTGCTTGTATTTAACTGTTCACATAGAATCTATTTTCTGCTCTTTGATTTTTAGGAGACAGAGCCCTGGAGCAAAGAAATCTGGATCACAAGAAATTATTCAAGGGTCATGCAAGCCAACTATAGCCAACTGCACAGTCCTCCAGGAGCTGCAGGCAGTGAAGATGCCTCAGCCTCCCAATGTGTCCATACAAGATTGACAGAAAGTTCTTGTCTTCATTCTGGAGATGTGCATATCCAGATAAACTCCATACCTAAAGAATGTGCTGAAAATCCAAGCTCCAGAAATATAAGGTCAGGGGTCCATAGCTGTACCCATGGATGTGTACATAGTCGCTCACGGATTCACTCCCACAACGAAGCAAGGCAGCCTGATGATACTGCCATGGAGTCTGGAGATCATAATAGTAGCTCCTTCTCAGAATTCCGATATCTCTTTAAGTGGCTGCAAAAAAGCCTTCCATATATTTTGATTCTGGGTGTCAAACTTGTTATGCAGCATATAACAGGTAGGTTATAATAAAATACTGAATTGTTTCATTGCTAAATTCAGTAAATTTTATTTTTTATTGGAAATCTAAACTATGTATTTCAGTTACTTATTTTCTGCTTTTAAGATTGTGTTTCCTTTAAATTCATTTCATTGTGTTGTTGTTTTTTTCTTTCAATTAATTGGAACTTATTTTCTAACAGGAATTTCTGTTGGAATTGGGCTGCTTACAACTTTTATGTATGCAAACAAAAGCATTGTAAATCAGGTTTTTCTAAGAGTAAGTATAACAAGCAACTAAAAATTACTAAATGTTTCTCTGTAGATTATATACTCATTTTTGAGAGAAATAGGAATTAAGAGTTTTCTTTGGCAAATTTAAATATATTGTAACATCCATGATACATTGTTATCTAAATGACCTGGAATAAATTATCTGTCCTAATGCTGAATTATTTCACCTTATTTTCATTGTATGTTGGGTTCCTGATAGAAAACGAAAAAAATAGGATTAAAAGGTTTAGAAAGCACTATTTGATCTGATTTGTCAAGCGCCTTCATGTTTTATTAGTTTAACTATAACAATATAATCATTAAAAACATTAGCTGTTTTAGTTGCACTGTAAAATTTAAAAGTTAAACAAAAGGTATATTGAGTAAATGGATATTGAGGTTTTTATCTCTCATAGTTAAAGAAAATTAAGGACAAGAAGTTTTTCCATAACTTATGAGTCCTATTCATATAAATTATTGGGAAAAGTAGAATTAGTTTATAAAATTTCACCTTCAAGCAACTTTAAAGAGCAGTATCTGTGTAAAGCATCATGCATTCTGACCTGGAAATTTGTAGTTAGAAGCTATCAAACCATAAAAATTTAATTCAGAGTTTAAAACTATTATAGTAAAACTTTTAATGAAATTAGTAATTAAAACTTTATTTTAAAAAACAAATCATATTAAATTCTTATGGAATGTCTGAGAATTTAAAAAGTATACTTATAAATCCTGATAACTTAAATGCATTTTTAAAAATTCTGTTTTGTCAGGCAAAAATAGGGAACTGCAGAAGTAAAGTTTACATTCGGGTGGGTCCTTTACGTCAGCTTGTAGATTTGGCTTTTTTGAAACATAGGTAATGTTTTTATACAATGAAGAAACATGTATTTTAAAATTTGTTTAAAAATGAGTTCTATTTTGTTCACTAAAGATATATAAAATAGTGTGGTGATGTACAATTTGACAGATATTCTATTATTTTTAATAAGATTAGTCATCTTAAAACATTCTAAGCTAATAAACTAGTCATTAAAGTACAATATTTAGTTTAATGATATTTAAAATTCTGGCATAATTCAAAGTAACAAATCGTAAAATTGTTTATTTTTCAGGAAAGGTGCTCAAAGATTCAGTGTGCTTGGTTACTGGTATTCTTAGCAGGATCTTCTGTTCTTTTATATTACACCTTTCATTCTCAGTCACTTTATTACAGGTAATTAGAGGTCCAAGTACACAATCACATTTTTTATGCAATCATGTATTCCATAGCACTTTGCATATATCTTACTTGTGTATATTTATTGTTAGAGTTCAATTTTTACCTATCCATCTCCTTCCAAGATTGTAAGCTCTGAGTGACTTATTCAGATTTGTATACCCAGTGCTTTGGCTCATAGCAGGTGCTCAATAAATATTTCTGACACTTAAATTTTTAATTACATAAATTAGTAGTTATTAAGTACTTTTAGGTTGTTGTTGGTAGTCTTTGTTTTTTGATTTTTATTATTTTTTGACAAATAAAAATATATACTTCAAAGTTGTACCACATGATGTTTTGATATAGGTATACATTGTGTGGTAAGAACACTTGATCTTTGTTTCTGGAAGTAAGGATAAGACTTGCTACAGGACAGTAGTTGATAAGTTTCCATGTTAGATAGAAGTGTTCTTAATTTTTGGCTTTAATCAGATAATTTTAAGTCTTGGTTTCAGTAGAGTTGGAGAGATATGGACAATCTGTGATACAGTTTGTAGGTGGAGCCAGTACCACTCAGATTGGATTGGGAGTTGGTTGAGAAAATGGCAGATATCTAAAATTAGTGAATTTTTCAGATTATAGGCTAAAAAAGGTATCAACCATGACAAGCTAGGAAGACTGTCCTTTTTTCTATTCTATGGAGGAAAGATTTGAAATTAAAACATTTTAAAAGTCTCTTTAAAATAAGCAAAATGATCTTCCATTTTGTTTATGTGAACTCTTAACATTTTCCAAATTCATACATTTACACATCAAATTAAAATATTCAGTAGCAAATTAAAAACCCCTATGAATTCTTTATTATTGTATGTTGTTCTGGTAAGTTTTGATGTTTTTCTCTTGGTAGCTTAATTTTTTTAAATCCTGCTTTGGACCATTCAAGCTTCTGGGAAGTACTTTGGATTGTTGGAATTACAGACTTCATTCTGAAATTCCTCTTCATGGGCTTAAAATGCCTTATTTTATTGGTGCCTTCTTTCATCATGCCTTTTAAATCCAAGGTAAGAAACTAACATGTTTTATTGGAACGATGTTAACAAACCACGTTAATTCTATTTAGTCTTCATTTAAATAATTCCTTCATTTATAATTTTTCACTTTGCTAAATAACCTAATTTTAATTATCTATGTTATCTCAGACTGGCAACCATTTCCTCAGACTTGAACCTAAATATTAATCTATTCCAATAAAATCAGAATTATATTTGCTTCAGAATCACCTAAAAATCAGTCCCCACATCATACGTGGAAAAGTATTATTTAGATTTGAACTTCTGCTCTCCTTCAGGGCATTATCAATTCATAATTGATAACTGTATGCTATTATTCAGTGTTTTTACCATATTCAATAAAAACTAATACAAATTTTTCTAATCAGTAAAAACATACATAAGTTTTACTTGTATACATAAAACATTTTCACTGTCATTCTTTAAAAATTATTCGAAAACAAACCACTCAGTGATTATGTGAGAACCAGGTTGAGGTTGTGTCTTAACAACTGTCATGGAGATGAATTTTATAGGTATCTGTGATTGTGCCATATTCTCATGATGTTCAGTCCAATATGAAGTGTTTGTGATATGTATATAAGAAGCTTGGGTAGCTTAATTTGTTATATTTTTCCTCCCTTTTTAGGGTTACTGGTATATGCTTTTAGAAGAATTATGTCAGTATTACCGAACTTTTGTTCCCATACCAGTTTGGTTTCGTTACCTTATAAGCTATGGGGACTTTGGTAATGTAACTAGATGGAGTCTTGGGATATTGCTGGCTTTACTCTACCTCATACTAAAAGTAGGTAACATTATAAATCTTGTCATTGCATAATGACTCATACAATGATTACAGAGTTTACATACTACTTTTCTCTTTAACTTTTAGTTTATCGTCATATCACTAGTTTGAAGTAATAGTAGGTTCTGTATCTACTTAGAAATGGAGAAGTGGAAATACATATCTTTACCTTAATCCAGTGGTTCTCAAATTTTCTTGGCAGAGTGGACTTCCACATATAGCATGGATTTTCTAAACCAGGGGGACAGGGTGAATAGAACATACCCATCTGCAACAGTAGCATCTGTCATACACATAATTCTCAAACTAGTGGGGTATCTTATCCTGTTTCCTCTATGCCTGCTTCCCTGAACTTAATTACTTTATGAAACTTTAAAATCTAATTATGTTAAAAACATGTGAACCAGGTAGAATTGCCTTGTCTGTTACATAGTTAACTTTCTATTTGTCTTGACCAAATTGTAATTCTGGGTATTCATACATACTTTTTTTGGTTAAGAGTGGCTGAAATCTATAAATTGAGTAAAATATTCCATAATTGGATTTTAAATATATTTAGATTGAAATGATTAGCTGTGCTATGCAATGAGCATTAATTTAATATCTGTATTTGATATTATGGGACTTAAGCTTTGATCTCTGGGGTTAGCAGATAAAGCTCTTTGAATTAATGAATTACCTCTTATTTATTTCCTCTTTTAGCTTTTGGACTTTTTTGGACATCTAAGAACTTTCAGACGGGTTTTGCAAATGTTTTTTATACGACCCGTAAGTATTTTTTAATCTGTTAAGAGGAAACACTTTTAACCTTTTTTTCTTCATTATAAGAATTTAACTCAGCAGTTTTACTAGTGTGGATTTCATAATTACATTTTGTGGGGTTTTTTTTCCTAGTACTTTGGCACTTGGGGCTATGAGAATGATTTAGGAGTTTTATCTGTGATCAATTTCTTGACCTACACATTAACAGCCACCTGATAGTTAATGCAGTGCTTATGTATTTGAATGTGCCTCTTACCCCTTAAAATCACTTGACAGTCTTAAGGTTTTATAAACATTCCCTTAAAAATCTTGTCATGAACTTTTGTTCTTCCTTTTTTAATCCACAGATGGTGGCTTTGTGTAGTTACATTAACTCCTTATTCAGCTTCTATGAAAGCACTTCCACTGTAATTCATTGTGTATATGGAAAAGTTCATTACCAAAATAATGACCCTTGAAATTTTCTTACTGGAAAAATTTCCCCACCAATGCTCAATTCTGTGTTCACAATTAAGTTCACAGCATGGAATTTAACAATAAATTGAGACTCCAATGTCAATTATAAACTTACGTTATTCTACTGATGTTACAAATTGCAGAGAAAGGA
Source organism: Rhinolophus sinicus (assembly GCF_057876585.1). Taxonomy (NCBI): domain Eukaryota; kingdom Metazoa; phylum Chordata; class Mammalia; order Chiroptera; family Rhinolophidae; genus Rhinolophus; species Rhinolophus sinicus. The sequence goes on from NC_142512.1 coordinate 28,765,517, forward strand.
TGTCATAGGCTCATTTGCTATTTACCGTATCTTTCCGTGTATAATGTGCTCCCACGTATAATGCGCGCACCCACGTTTTTGGCCCCAACTTTCAGGGAAAAAATCTTTAGTTTTAATTTTTTAATTCAAATGTTTATTTGTTTACATTTAGGTACTTGTTTTTTTGTATTATAAAGGAATTGTAGCACTTATTTTTTAACATGTTATGGTACAAGAAATTTTATGTAACAAATAATTACAAAACACAAGGACACAAGGTACAAGAAATTTTATGTACCATTAACAAATGTATGATATTTATGCATCCTATAAGGCCAAGAACTCGTTGTCGCTTACAAGTTCGTCATAAGTTAACAATACCTAGTATCATATTCCAGGGTATTATTTTGCATATGGATATCATTATTGATTTCTAGAGTTACACTTTTAACTCATACGCATAAATAAAAGAATTAAAAACATTTATATAGATATGGAGTTAGTACTGCCCATGTATAATGCGCATCCTTATTTTTCCCTCACAAATTTGGGCAAAAAAGTGCACATTACACACGGCAAAATACGGTAGTAGCCTCAAAGGTTCTCAGTACTTAGATATGGTCACCAGATTTCAGAGTTTGAGCCTCAGTTTTGCAGTCAATTCATTACTTGAACAATTATTTGGTTGGGACTCGGGATCTGATTTAAAAGAATGCCAATCTAGTCAAGTATGTTGGGGAGAAAAAAGCATTATATCTACAAAGTAGACCACACTAACTGGCCAAGGCACCCTTTCCCTAAAATAAAGTTAGTAATGTAGTAACAAGTTTTGCTACATACTATTCAGAGTTGTTTATTTAGACAAGACACAATATAATTGAGAGTTCAGCTTTGATCAAGTTTATTCATTATGTATCAGCCATTTTACCATAATTTAGTAAGGCTTATGTTGCAATAGTTTGATATTCCTTCTCTGTGAGGCACAGAGAAACAATCAGTCATTGATACTCTGATTTATCCCTGAGTCACTCATGTTACTTAACTTTGCCAGGGAAATGGCAATCGCCACCAAGATAAACCTTCAGTTGAAGGGAGTCTGCAAAATGCCAGTCAAGAGTGCTATTTTAAAAGCTTGTCAGCACAACTATTTGCAGTATACTCTGCTAAATGAGAGTTTACTGAAGGGGAATTGGAACTAAGGTCATCATCCATCTGTAACTTGAAAAAATCTTAGTTTTTAAAATTTTTATCCTTTTTGAGTGTGTTTGATTTTGTTAACCCTCAATATTTAGTACAATTTCATACAAGTTAGGTCATAGCTTCAGGTTCTTGAATCAAGTCATGCCTTGCTCTCATTACCATGTTCTCACTTCTCTTCAGCCACCTTTTCCCAGTCATTTCTACAGAAAGCTGATCTCATTTGTAATATTTTGTCACATCTAGTAAGTAACTAAATTCTGCTGAATTGTGAGGAAGTTATTAAGATCTTGAAGAAATCAGAAACATTTTTAACACCTTAGAAGAAAAGGAAATTCAAAGAATTGTATTGTTCAGCCAGTTAATTTTGACAGTATCTCTACCTAAGTGACATTTTGCAATTACAGTTTTTATAAAATTTTATTCTTTCCTGAACTAAATGCTCTTTTGTGATAACTGATAATTAAAATTATTTTTAGACTTAGTGGCAGGACTTTGTTTGGTGGTCCCCACACCTTCACATTGAATTCACCTGCAGAGCTTTCAAAAATTACAGATTCCTGTTGTCACATCCCAGTATGTCTGGACCTATTGAATCAATCTCCAGCATGGAGCACAGAAATCTATTTTTAAAGCAATATCTCCACGAGTTATATTCAGTCAGCCAAGCTCTGGATTGACTTTTTTGAACCACTGCCATAAATAAGTGGGCTCAATTTGGCAATACAGGGTCACCTGATACATTAATATAGACTTAATTATAGTTCAGATTACTTAATCTCTTAAGCCAGTATTGAATCAGTGAATTTAGAGCACTGTCATTTTTGGGGAATCCAGTGAATCTAAAAATCTTTCAAGATTCTATTATGTATTAATGAGTTCACTTTGATTCAGTCCATCAAGACGTGGTTCTGCATACATAGTTGAGCTTTGAAATGTTTGTATCCTTTGGGAGAGTTTTCAAATGCCTACCGTGTTTCCCCAAAAAGAAGACCTACCTGGACCATCAGATCTAATGCGTCTTTTGGAGCAAAAATTAATATACGACCCGGTCTTATTTCACTATAAGACCAGATATAATTAATGTAATATAATATAATACCAGGTCTTACATTAATTTTTGCTCCAAAAGATGCATTAGAGCTGATGGTCCGGCTAGGTCTTCTTTTCGGGGAAACAGGGTAGTTCCAGAGAGATTTGAGAAATACAGCATCACCTCCATACTGGAAGAACAGGAAAGAAATTTGTAGATAAACAAAACTTCTTATCTTCACAGAGTTACGGAGTGACTGCCAGCAAGAGACAGTGTTCAGATGTGGATGATATTTGTTCAATATGTCAAGCTGAATTTCAAAAGCCAATTCTTCTCATCTGTCAGGTAATTATATTTTTGAGCAACTTAAATACAACACTTTTCTGTCATTTGCAAATCTCACCTATTATAAGGAAAAAAAAAAACCGACAGTGTTTAACAGAAAGTATTCAAGGCACATACTAGTAATTTGTGATTAGGGGTTTGGTAGATATGCTAAATCTTGCTCCTTATGTTCTAATGGTTTTCATGCAGAGAAGTGTTTATGAAGGGGAAAAATAATTCAAATGGCAAACTAGTTACCAATGTGATTGGAAAACAGGCTATTTTTAATAACTGGATACTAGTCTTTTAGAATATCAGCATTTGTTACTGAATTGTGTAAGGCCCTTTCCTATACTTTATGGCAGAGGATGAATCATTATACTTGATCTTCAAGTTATCACCTAGGGATAGCTTACGTTTGATTAAAAGTGATTAAATGGATAGTACATTCAAAAGAACTAGGCTCTGCCCCTAAGACCATTGCGTTCTTGAATGTCATCCTCTCTCATTTTCTCATTTGTAAAACGAAGGGATTAGTGCTCTCCAAAATCCCTTTCAGCTCTGAAGAGTATGATTGTTTACAAAGTGATGAATTTAAAATGAAAATGTTATCAAGAATAAAATGTAGTTCTTAATTCTCTTACAGCATATATTTTGTGAAGAGTGCATTACCTTATGGTTTAACAGAGAGAAAACATGTCCACTGTGCAGAACTGTGATTTCAGACCATATAAACAAATGGAAAGATGGAGCTACTTCATCACACCTTCAAATATATTAAGTTGTATAAACTATTAAGGCCACAAAACACTGATTGTATTTGGTTACAGTGAGTATTGATAAAGACATTAGAATGGATTTTCAGGGCTAGAAGAAAATGTTTCCAAATAGTTTTAGAATATTGTCATAAGACTTAAAATATTAAATGAAAGAACCCTATGTTTTAAAAAATATGTAAGTAATGTTCAACCTGATGCATATGAACATTTATTCTATCCTAATTATTTGACAGGTGATTGCAGTGTTAAATTGTGTGTTTTCTTGTTAATGTTACCAAAACAGCAATTGGATAACTAGAATGAGTAGATCTTAGAGGAACTCAGGTATTCTTTCCTGACAATGTTTCCAGACTAAAGAATATTTTTCATGTTTTAAGATACACATTATCTGAAAGTAGAATTTTCTTTAGCTTGACTTTTATAATTCCCATTCTAAAAATTCTTAAAATTTTCATAAAATTTGTATTTTTAAATGAAAGTTCTAAATGCTATATTTTACCTATAACAATCAGATTTTCTAAGTGAAGATTAACTGAGGATGATATATTTTAATACTGTGTTCTTCTCTGTAGTATTATTAGTAATCAGTGAGAATAGATGATTTAAATTCATTTTGTTTATGAACCTCATACATACAATCCTGCCATCAACTTTAATGTTCATGCTCTTGCTTCCTGTATAGTGCCATGTACTGTCTTGAAGTAACTATTAAAATAATTGATACAGATAATAACTGGCTTCACTGATGATTTGAATAGTGTAACAAGACAAACTCAAATCTTAGAAAATAATTCCCCTTACATAACTAGTCTTCTCCAGAAATTTTGAATCACCATTACTTAGGAGATTAAAGCATGCACCCAGAGGCAACCTAAAGCCTTAGTGTGGTTTGTTGGCCTCTGAGTATTTGTGCACTGTGGTGGGAAAGGGAATGAGGCACTTTCCCCTTGAAACCTCTAAGGGGGAACCAAGATCTATAACAGAAGTCTGAAGCGTTGCTTATATCTAAGTTTGGAGTACAGGGCCTCTACCCATTTTCTCTATTATCATCTATCAGTTTGTATACAAGGAAGACATAGTGGGAAGAAGTAGGAGGTAGAGGTAGAAAACAAACTTGTAGTGTTGATAAGACAAAGGCTAAACCAGCATATAGATTAGTAAGGAGAATGACCAACCAGCTACAGGTTAAGTCACTTTCATGCCTATATGGTCCCCAAATTGGAATTAGAATGTTAGAAAGCCTGTAACTTTTTTCCTCAGGTAAGTACTGCCAGGTTGTAAGTATACCTGTTTCTGTTCATTCAGTGATGATGTATTTAACTGTTATCTACTTGGAGAACCATTGCAAATATTGAAACAAGCTTATCTGGCCTTGTGTCACCTTCCTGACTTTGTGGTAAAGCTAATAGTTGTTATTTAGGTATACAGCAAGGGACAGGTGAGAAAGGCAATTTGGGACTCGAATTTGGGTATGAAAGACAGATGAACTGACTTCTTGTGAAAAACACAAGAACAGCATCTTACTACATGGGTTGTAATACCCACTTATTATATCTACTTACCCTATGGCTATAGGGTTAGCTTTGATTCTTAATATGATTTAATAACAAAGGAAGTCACTGGGGGATAGTGGTGTTTTTTGGGTTTTTTTAAATGAACAAGGAAGCAGTTCATATATAAATTTAATGCGGGAAAATGTAATAGAAGAGCCATGCCATCCAATAACAATGCTGATGAACTGGAAACATTACTTCTATTCCTTCACCTCAAAAACAGGAACAGGGGCTCAAAAACCCATTTATTCTCTGTATATCACACCTGAAAGACTGTTTCATCAGCACTAAGAGTTGCTACTATGTTTTATTAAAAAAAGTCAAGTCAATTTGAGAACTTCTATAGAGAAATCATCTTGGCAAGTGTGATAGAACTGCCTCATAAATAAGAAGTGGCCTATACAAAACTTTACCCATCTTACGCTAGACATGAGATGTCATCAAACAATACGGTGAGTGTTTAAATAAAATTATTACAGTAAAAGACACATTGCCATTAATCTCCCTCAAAATATTCCCCCTTGTTTCAAACACTTATTCCATCGTTCTTGCCACTTTCCGAAGCAGTTCTCAAAGTCCTCTTTCATGAGTGTCTTCAGTTGCACTGTTATGGCTGCCTCAATGTCCTGAATCCTTTTGACTTTCAGGAAGAGCCAGACATCACATGGTGCCAGATCCAGTGAATAAGGTGAATGAGGACACACTGTAATGTTTTTGATAGAAATTGCCATACACCAGAAGCCATGTGTGACATGGAGCCTTTCCGTTGTGATCACAAAATACGGTGAATGCTGCTGAGTGCTATCCAACAGAAAGGCAGGGATCTTCAATATGGGAAGCAGCATGTTGAACCTTAGTATCTGTGTGACAAGTTTCAGCTTGTTTGGTACAGTCAGTCAGGTGTGATCTATGATTGAGAGGTGTGTTGTAAAGTGTGCCGTAAATCATCCTCCATCATGACAATGCTCTGTCACACATCACTTCTGGTATACGGCAATTTCTGTCAAATAAAAATATTAGTGTGTCCTCATCCACCTTATTCACCAGCTCTGGTACCGTACACCTTCTAGCTCTTCCCGAAAGTCAAAATGATTCAGGACATCAGCAACCACAACAGCGCAACTAAAGACTCATGAAAGAGGACTTCCAGAACTGCTTCAGAAAGTGGCAAGAACGATGGGATAAGTGCGTTTGAAGTGAGGGAGAGTAGTTTGAAAGGGGTTAATGGCAATGTGTCTTTTACTGTAATAATTTTACTTAAACATTAACCATATTTTTTTAATCACATCTCCTGTAGTGAGACATTACTTGAAAATCTGCATATAACTTTTGACTCTACAGTTGGCCCTTCACATCTGCAGATATGTATTTATTGAAAAAAATTCTGTGCATAAGTGGACAAATGCAGTTCAAACCTATTTTCTTCAAGGATCAACCGTAGTTTATTAAATATGAGAACCTGAACACAACTGGCATGTTAATGAAAAAAATTATTGAAACCATTTGTGCATCTGATAGTTATCTCTTCCTATCTAATAAAAAAAAATCACTTCTATGTTCATTCAAATTTGCATTTAATTTCTATTTACAGTCATTCAATCCGAAATCAAATACTTAATACAGTAAACTAAATACAAGATGAAAAGCAGAAAAGGTGTTACCCTCATAGCACTCCTAATAAGGCAGCTGAAGAATTTATTTACTCTGATAGACGCAAAGCCAACTTGGGATAGGAAAAAAATAATAAAGAGCAAACAAACACAATGAACCCATCTTTCAGATGTACTTCAGATAATCCACTGAGATAATACTTGTGTTGCATTGGTAAATTAAGAATCACACAAGAAAAGTTTTATATCAATCAGCAATAGATCATAGGTCATGGTGCGACAAATTCTTTTATGATTGCTTTGTCTGGCTTACTAGTGTCTGCTCCTATGAAAGAAGGTAAATGTTTGGACATTGATGTTTTTATTTAAGAAGTTACCCATTTTCAAAGCCTCAAAATCCATTCTTCATAAATTCAACATTTCTCATGGGAATAATCTTAGATCTAGCCCTTGTAAGCTAGGAACCATATGACTAGTAACCAAAATAGTTAAGTTCTATATTAAATATAAAATCCAAGGCTCAGTACATCAATACTATTGAAGATACATCTTGTTTATAATCATTTATTACTTAATGAATGTTGAATTTATGGAGCATAATACATGCATTCTTCCCCCCACCCCCATTATCTTCTATCTCAAAAAATAGTATGGAAAAAATCCTTGAAGGATTCAAACTAGTTAACACCATAAAGGGGAAAAAGAAATAACAATTTTCCTAAAAATCTGGTTCAAGTTCAATAATTAATACTTTACATTGTTAATCACAGCTGGTTTATAAATCCCAGTTTATTCTGTAATGCTACAAACCTTATAAAATCAAAATTAGTAAAACTTCAGTTCTCAGTGATTATATTTTAATTAAAAAAACAGCATGTATATAAAATAAAAAAATATCCTGTAATAGCTGATTTTAAAGAAAATAATCAAGTGATGAAAGAAAAGCACTTAATCTCTTTTATACACTTACCTGGAAGAAGCATAAAGAACCCTCTTAGGAACTCAAGACTAGTAATATTGACATCATATATTTTAAACTATGCTTGGATTTTTACAAATAAATATAGGGTAAGCCATATTGCATAGGTGTGTGCTTTCTGTCTGTGACACTACAGTGGCACTTGACATGTTTTCACAGTCATAGTAGGAATATCCATTTATGAAACACAATTTCTCAATAAACTTGCCACAGCATAGGAAGTTAATTTCACTTAATGTTAAGTTTGAAAACCTGTATTTGCCTGGATGGTAGATGTGCAATTAATGCTTTTTATGCAGGAAAGTTGCAGTGTTTGCCACTATTGCTGGCAGTGCTAATTATGAAAATGGTTTAACTGGGGTGGTTATAGCCAGCCAATTACAGTGCAAATGTTAGCAAATAGGACTGAGGAGGAATATTTTGGTGTAAAAATTTTGCTGGAATTTGGTCAGGCAGTCAACACTACAGTTAGTAAACACATTTGAAAACAAGTATTAGAATAGCACAAGCCATTTACAGTCTGAAATAAAGCCTATATATATATATCACCATAGCTTTTCGGGGTCTGTTTTATTCAGACACCATAAACTGTCAGAGAACAAAGATCTGTACTTTAAATACAATTTTTGCAGTTATTTTAGCTTCTCATTTACAAAGTTCTCAGTAGGCTGCTGCAATAATGGGATAGGGGGTGAGAGGGAATGATTAAAAAAAAGTTTTCTGTCCAAAAATGAACTGTTATCAATTCTTTCATTATTGCCACAATTGAAATGGTATATTTCCAATCATTTTTCAGGATTCTGTTTTTGCTTAGTGTCATAGGATTTCATCTCATCTTACTTGAATTGCCATTTAAATAAGCAAAGCTTTGCTCTTTTCTGACTGACTTCAACATGCATAAAGAATTTTATGGCTTGGATCCTATGGCTCAGAAAGGTTTGGAGAACACAGCAAGCAGCATTTATTTAAAAAAATCATAGGGTTGCCAAATACTACAAACTGACTGCACACTCAGACTGAAGACATTAGAAAAGACAAAGAGCTGATAAGACTCAACTGCAGCTGCATGATCATCTATTATACCAGTATGCACTGAAATACATTTGTATAAAGCTCTGCAGATATTATACCTTTTCACCAGCTAAAGTCATGGAAATGCTCTCTTTAAGGCAGGAAGTATTTACGAAAGGTAAAGTTACCTTTATTTTTATTCTTTGTACCTGTAAATCACTTATGTAGATTTTTGTTACAATTTCAAAAACATAGTGTCTTGTTAACATGTTTCCTAAATTAAGCCACTAAGTTTTCTTATTCACTGTGGAAGACATTCATCAAAAGGCCATCAAATATTGTTACAATCAAAAAATGTAGCCCCAATATAGGAGAAAAAAACCTTTTTCCTTTTAAAACTTGAAGGAAATGTAAGGAAGGTAGGTAGCAAAAACAGTAAAAAGAAGTAAAACCTAAAACCTTAGCAATTTGCTGTGAAGAGATTAGATAGAGAGTGGAACATGGCAACACCCTCCTCCCCTGGATCTCCCTAACTCCCTCAATTTGCCGCCCTCAGTATGCATTTTATCCTGACTCTCTTCAGTCCTTCTTCAGCCACACGCTGAACACATTTGGCGTCTTGAACCAAATACTGGTATAAGAACAGGTGGTGATATTTTTCCAGTGCAATGCAGGCCCAGTACAAGGATGAAATGTAGGACATACAACTTATGCCCATTCCAAGGCTTCCAGTTAAGCTTAGCACATAGCAGTACTGCAAATAGAAATGATTAAATAGATTTTTTTTCCAGACAGGTATTACAGACAGGTATTGCAACTGGGTTACTGAAAATAAACCCCAGGTCTACCCCAATCCCTCAAACGAGCCACAGCTGTGGTTAACAATGATTCATTTGCATTTTTATTATTTCACCAAGAGAAGAAACAGAAGTTGTCTGACTTTCTTCATACCAACCAATAATTTCGCATTTTAAAGTTTGGGATGTTTTCCATAATGAGCTGAATCAAAAATCTATTTGAAAAATATATATTTATATAAAAAAAAGATTCAGGTTGTTTGCAAGTAAAACATCAATTGGTAAGTTTCTTTTGTCTTTGATTTCATGTTGCTGGAAAGTTTGACCAAGCTTGCATGCTAATTTGTCCTTAGTTGCAAGTTTTACAGGCAATTTCATACTTTGCCTAATGAAAGGATAACTCTTCTTCGACACAATCAGAGCTCAACAGTGATTCAGAAGCAACATCCTACCCTAATACTGTCAGTTTTGAGCCATCGACATGAAAATCCTTGATAAGGTTGAGAAGATGTCGCTAGGAATCAATTAATTGATGTGCCTAAGAGTTCTGCAATACTATTTTGCTTAAGTTTTTCTTTTTTTTTTTTTTTTGCACCATTGATTGATTTTTAAAAATCTGTCTTTATTTTTCCTCCGTCCAAAGTGTTCTGTGTAATGACACTGACTCTTCAAGACTGTCATTTTGAGTCCTCTTGTTTCACGCTGCAGGATGCTCACAAATCCTCTCCCCACTTTTTTTTGCCTTAAGTTAATTAAAAGCATTGCTCCGTCATAGATTCATACGCAGGTGCTCTGGTCGTTTGGATATCATGGGAAAAGCTTGTTTTTTGTATGGCCCGGAGTTCGGCTGTCGTATTGGAAGTGGGGCTGAAGCTTCCCCACTCATTGTCACATCCATCTGCTCTATTCCACTTGTTTCCATTGGGTATTCCACAGGCGTCTGAGGATTTGCTGTGCTGGCTGAAGCACCTCTTCCCCAGAAATCCCCAGGAGAAAATTTGACTGGGCTTTAAGACAAGGAAAATCTATCATTCATTTGTCTCTAAGATTATTTCAACAAGAAATATTTCCCTTACATTTAAAGGGAATGAGGTAACATGCCATTTATTTTGATTTCCGTTTATCTTGTGTGAATTAACACAAAAGCAAAAGTTGAGCCATCTCTCTCCTCTAGCCTAATTGCTAGTTTCCTAACTGCGCTCTCTCTCTAACCTCTATTCTTGCACGCATAAAATCCTCAAAGATACTTAATTAAAAAAAAAAAAAAAAATCAGTTTACTTCCCCACTACAAAATCAGTTATCTCCCCTACTTAAAACAGCTTCCGATTATATTTAAAATATTTCTCCAAACCTTTGCCGTTCTAGTCCTTATTCACCACACTTTAGGAACATTGAGCTCCCTTTCATTTCCAAGAAAAGGCCAAGTTTTTTCCTCCCTTAAGGCTTTTGCACGAGCTATTCTTATACCTGTAACACCCCTGTACTTTCGTTTTTTTGTATGGCTCACTCTTTCTCTTCACTCTTAAATATCACATCACCAGGAAGGCCTGTCTAACCACCATGAATAGCAGCCCCCTTGTTACTCTTTACTCTCCACCACCACACTGTTTTTTTCCATATAGCAGTTGGCACTACTTGCAATTACATCTTTTTTGCATTTCTTTCTTTGTTTATTGTGACTCCCTCTCACTCGGTTGTAAGCATCACCAGGACAAGGACAATTCCTATGCGAATCATGTGTCCCCAGCACGCAGCACAGCCCCTGGTACACAATAAATGTTGAGTCACTGGGTAAAGAAGACATTTGCCAACGTAGCAGCTTACTTTTAGGAGGGAAGGTAAACTCGATAGCATAGTATCATAGATTAGTCACAGACTAGTCACTTGCAATATTAAGAAGGTATAGATGCTGTGCTTATGTCAATCAAAGAGAATATGATGACAGATCTTTCATTTATGTAACTTGGCATAAATTTCTTAAGCAGGCTCTTCTGGTTTAAAATAAATAAATAAATAATAAAGTCTAAATACCTGACAGGTGTTCGTGGGCTGCCAATAAATCTTCGAGGTGATCGGATTTTTGGTTCAAAGGAAAACTTTTCTTTCACACTTTCAAGTACAGATGGAGCCACATATGTAAAACCCTGAAAGATAGTAACAGTGGACTATAGAAGGGCACTGTGTCATATACACCAAGAAAATGTGGTTGTTCGGTCTCTGACACACCAGCACAATCATGCAAGCCTAAAATCACTAATCTCTATGCTCTCCCATCAACGCGAGCTCATTTCACACCTGTTAACTTCTTTCCAGCTATTTCTTGAGGCACAGACCTCAAGAGAGAATGTTATTGCGCTCAGACCTGCAAATAAAATTTCACTCTATTAAAAGTAGGAAAAAAACAGGTAAATGTAGGCTCCAGTATTAAAAAGTTAAATACCAAGATAAATGCAAAGAAAATTCTGGTGTTTCTAGCCATATGCAGATAAGCAACTAAGATTATGACCTGCCGTTTCTCATTATTGGGGCAAAGTAAAATAGAATTCTGTAACCTAGCACATGTGATTTTTCTGGTTTATACCAATGATTGGATAGATTTGGTATTTTCTTGATGAAGAAGTGTCAGAATTGTGAAAACCCTCAATTGCAATAGGCAATATGCAGTTTTGTTAGCTTTAGTTCTTTCTTGGACGTAGCTATTAGGCTACCAGCTGTCATCTCTTGCAGTCGATGTTCATTTCTTTAACAATCAGTCCTCCACCTTTCTCCCTTTCTATTTATTATTCTAGCCTATGAGTAGGCATTATGAGTTACAATAAAGAGACTCAATAAGGCTCTGGGAGAAGTCCTAAAGAGTGAGGTGCAATTCTGCACAGCATATGCTTTATGACAGCTACACGTAGACTTTCAGAAGCCATTTCCCCACATGTTCTTGTGGGCTAAAGCTGTAACTACCAAGAAGACCAGATTGTGCCTTAATCATCTTTGAATTTCTTTTAATTCTGTGAGAAGAAGTTAAATATTTACTGAGCTAAAGTTGCTACGACCCCAAGCTCCAGGTAAGTGGATGTAACTATTTTTTATTAATTTTTAAAGAGATCCACTTTATGTATAGAATTCTGGCTACAACCTAACAAATGAATTGTTCTTTAGGTAGCCAATTGAATTAATTATGAACAGCTCAACAATAATTTGACAATGAAAGCTTAGCTACATAACTTTTGCCACCACAATTTTGGATTTCTTTTTAGCTAGGTAAGATGTTTCTAGACTGTTTTTTATGGTGGAAAAAAATTGTTAAACTAGTTGAAATTCTGCAATGCCCAAATGAGGACAAGGTCTATATGTTAAATTAATGGTCTAAATTCTACATCAGTAGAAAACAAAATTCCACATCATAAGAGAAAAAAATAAAGCAATGCCAGAATTAAAATGAATAATGCCTATTTCCCTAACTGAACATGAGAGATTTTACTAAGGAGGATACAAGGACTTGGTATCATGTAGTTATAAACTTTACGATGTGCATTCATCTTTCATCTCATGTCATTCAAAATACTGTAAAGTTTTATTTTGCGTATATGCTCTATTCTTATATCACCATATAATCATACATTTATAGTTTTTTCTATTCAATGTTTACTCAAAACCATACTGTACCACAGTGATTTAGGAGTAATTTTGACCCTACATAATTTTTGCATTCCTTGCTAACTTGAGAACTTACCCTCCACCCCAAAATATACAACATTGCTTTCTGTTATACTGTGAGCAGTATGAAAAAAAGTTTGAGAATTAAGTTAGTGACAAATCTAGTGAACTCAGAAATAGAGGAAAAAAAAGAAACAACTTCCAAATGATTACTTTCCCCATATTCCATTCTCTCTAGAGGTAGTCCAAAAACAAATGACAAAGGAAACAAAAGTTACAAAATGAGGTAGATGTTCATGTGACACATAAGTATAGTAATAAAATAAACATAAGAATACTTGTGCAAAATAATATGCAATGATGGTCATCAGATATAAATCTATCATTTCTGTTGATCAAAATCTAAGTTTTGCTTTTCTGAGGAAACAAGGTATAAATCAATACAGATACTTATATGTTGAGGATTAATTTATTAATCATCATATGTGAATAATTTGATGTCAAATATTCATAATTAACAGGCTAAAAATCCCCTACAGACTTATGTTAATAGTACCAAAATCTATAGCTCTTTCCGGACTAAAATAGTTACAGTGAGTTGTTTTCCTACTGCTATGTGGCTTTCAATTGAGATGCTGAGCCAAACATCATCTTAAGTCAGTGATCCATCCAAACAAAGGAATCATTCACTCTGAAGAATCATACACTCCTACTGTAATTGCTAAAATGGAATGTTGAATTATGAGAATTTTTTAACATCAGTCAGTTACAAGAGAATAACTTAGGAACAAAAAAAGCCCCTCAGGTTATCTACATGAAACTGCAAAGCAAGCAAATTGAATTTTCTTATTCAAAATGGCTTTTCTTATTGAAAAGGACCCATCTTCATACTTCAATTTCCCACGGCTAAATAGAAATTCGTTCACTTACCAGAAAGACCTGGTTGGCACTTTCACTGAGAGTTGAGTCATCTGGGCTGTCAACAGGTGTCTGACGTGTAAACTTTGAATCAAACTGACTCACGTCCTCTTCAGATTGCTTTATAAAAAAAATGATTACAAAATGAAGATTGTTTATATTATACATATCAAATGCATTACATGAATCAGACAAGACTCTAGGATACAGCTCTTTCACAGGGTTTGACTGTAGTATCAGACTAGTCTTAGCAGGCACAGACTGAGGAATAAATACACATGGAAAGTATGAAATTACAACATCAAATTTTAAACATGTATCAAAATAGATTTTAGTACACAGTTATCATTCCTATTAAAAATCTGAGTATTAATCTTCTCCTCTCACAAAGCCTCAGTGTGCCCAGTCCACTGACTAAATCCCTTTTTAGAGATAATTTGATCAGTTGGCCACTGAAGGTGTGTAGTAAACCTGAAAAACTACTGAAGCAGAGTTTTAAACACAAAACACATTTTTGCTCTAATTAAAGTTTCTTCCCATAACTTACTTCATTCCTTTAGAATTCTCAAGGAGCAAAAATAATATTCTACTTTGCAAGAGTATATTATCTTGTGAAAGAATATTTTTTGCCTAAATCGAACCACCAGATCTGTTCAATTCCTTCTCTCTGGTGCATCACACTAAGTGGTTGTGTCAAAAGAATTCAGGAACCAATATAATTAAGCACAAAGTGTCCAAAAATGGGAAATGCTGAACACCAATGAAAAGAAACTGCAGTGGACTGAAACACAAATGTGTTTAAAGGCATGAGTTCACAATTATACTAAAAAAAAAAAAAAATCACGTAATTCATCGATCAATTTTAGAAGTTATAGAAAAGTAATTCATTATTTTGAAATTTAGGAAAGAAACAAACATATCCTGCTTTTCCTGTATGAACTGTACCTCAGGTAACCAAACAACTGATGTAAAGTTTCTCTTTATGGAAGAATTCCAGCTAATAAGTAATGAACAATAGTATTAGAATAAGATAATTTTATAAACCCCTAATGAAATCCTAGAACTATGCCAGTTTCTCAAACTCAGCACTACTGACATTTTGGGCCTGATAATTCTTGTAGGGGACTGTCTTGTGCATTACAGGATATTTAGCAGCATCTCTGGCCTCTACTCCTAGGTACCAGTAGCACCATCTTCCCAAGTTGTGACAGCTTATCTCCAGACATTGCCACATTGACCCTGGCTGAGAACC
This sequence comes from Rhinolophus sinicus, assembly GCF_057876585.1. Taxonomy (NCBI): domain Eukaryota; kingdom Metazoa; phylum Chordata; class Mammalia; order Chiroptera; family Rhinolophidae; genus Rhinolophus; species Rhinolophus sinicus. Next base: position 28,780,601 of record NC_142512.1, read on the forward strand.
ACTGGTATAGGCAATGACCAGTGACCACTAACATCACTAAAAGAAATACAAATACACATTATGTCTCTTGATCAAAACATACGACACCAAAAGTTGAATCAGATCAAGCATCGAAATCTAACCACCAGTTTTTGGAAATACAGGGAGCAGAAGAACATGGTCAATGACACCACAGGGTTAAAATCAGCAAAATCAAAATGTGAGAAACCCTGCAGGACAAATGGTTAAATTTTTTCAGTAAGTCCATCCTCAGGGGAGGAACTGAGGAGATAGCTATAGATGGAAACAGACCCAAGAGACATTGTAACAAAAACTGTATAGGCCTTGATTGAATCCATATTGAAACCAGCCAATAGAAAAAAAAAGAAACAAGAAAATCGTCAGCTTTTTAACTGTGATGATAGCATGGTGGTTATGTTCATGTTTAAACAAGATGACCTGGTAATTTTTAAAGCTGGGCAGTTGGTACCTGAGGGTTAATTATCCTCCTTACAATTATATATGTTGAAATTTTAAAGCAAGTCACCTTGTGCTTCAAGGACCAAATCATCATCATCGTTATCTTCTTTCCCTCTACTTTCATCCCAAGAAACAGAAAAAGAAACTATATTTTCTCAAATTCTGAGGTAGGAGAAAGACAAGAACTAACAAAATAACTCATTTACTCATAAACATACTGTTATAGTCTGAAATGTGTCGCCCCAGTATTGTGTCCCTTCATATGTTGTGGTTCTAACTCCCAGTAACTCAGAATGCAAACTTATTTGGAATGAGGGTCATTGCAGATGTAACTAGTTAAGAGGTCATAGTGGAGTAGGGAGGATCCCAATTCATGGTGACTGGTGTCCTCCTGAAAAGGGCAGATTTGGACACAGACCAGCACACAGGGAGAATGCCACGTGAAATGAAGGCAGAATCAGGGTGATGAGCCTACAAGCCAAGGAACACCAAGGACTGCCAGCAAACCACCAGAAGCTAGTGGAGTGGCGTGGAACAGTCTCCTTCACAAAAGGAACCAACTCTGCCAATACCTTGATCTGGGACCGCTATCCTCCACAACTGTGACACAATAAATTTCTGTGGTTTAAGCCACCTAGGTACTTTGTGGCTGCAACTCTAGCAAACATATATTCTGTAGTTTGAAGAAAAAAAATCCCAGAAAATCAAATATAAATTAGGGTTGAATTAAGCAAAAGAAAGCAAAAAAATAAAAAAAATAAAATAAAAAATAAATAAATAAAGTCCTAAGTACTTGAAATATTTGTCTTAGGCAAGCAACCTAAAAATAATTAATATGGTCATCAATTGCTGTCAGTAGTTCTTGAAAAGACTACAGGATAAAGATTCTGTAAAGAAGAGAGGATAGACCAAAGTTTACTGAACACTTTGTTATTTCTAACTTCTCTTAGATTATCTTACTCTAAAAAAGTACCAGGTCCCTCAAATTATACACTTTCATGTATACATACCAACAGAGGTTTAAAAGGGGGCTCCACCTTCCGAGCCAGCAGTTCTTCCCAGTTAATATGTCTGAAGAATGGATGAGCCTAGAAAAAAAGAGCAGGAAGAAAAGTCAAGGGGAATAGACTTCACTGGATTGACAACTGCCTGTTTGAAGTCACCAATCATAAAATAAGCTATACTTATAAGTAACTATGTACAACCGTCACAAATACATAAAATTAGCATCATCTTCCCCTCAAACTACCAAACATGCCAATCCCTACTTGAACTTCTCCAGCATCCCCAGGACCAGCTCCAAGACGAGAAGCAGCATTTCTTTTCAGCAGCTTTAGGAGGGAAGAAAAACACTAATGAATTTTAGTCATATTTATTCTTTTTTCTTTATAGCATTTGCTTGTCTATTTTGCATTGGGAAATATGATTTATTAATAACTACTACATATTGTTTGGGAATAAGAAAATAAAATCTTTGAACAAACAAATTTGTACTTTCCCTACAAAAACCGCAGGTGCTTTTGTTCAGTATCTGTGTATGATTCTTTATTCAAAATGTTATGTTCAATTCTATGTAAATCCTAGTAGTTGAGTACCTATTTAAGAACCCTACCTTTTTAAGCAGATCTCTGGCTTCTTGTGTGAGGTAGGGAGGCAAATTGAGTTTACATTTGAGGATTTTGTCAATTGTTTTCTTTCTATTCTCCCCAGTGAACGGGGGCTAAGAGTAGAAGAGAGTGAGAAAAATTAGCATATAAATAACAGAATTATCCATTTCCTGAATTAGTTAGTTATGCATAGAGATCAGAAATGTATGTTGTGATATGGGGGCTGCTAAAAAACCTATAACTTTTAAACAACAGGAAAGAGGAAATAGCAATCCTGGGAGGAACTCAGTTTCTACCATTAAATTTTGAGATAATGGGCGAGCCATGTTGATTTTAAGCTTCATTTTCTCCATTTATAAATTAAAAGCAGTAGCTATTTTACATCTATTTCACAGGACTGCCATGACATAGATCATTTAAATAGAAATGTTTTTAAAAAAATACAGAGCCCCGCATTACTACTAATAAAGCATTTTTAGTGCTTAATATTAAAAAATAACTCCATGGGTAAAACTATCAGGAAGCACAGGAAAGGTCTCTTGCTATATTGTGATTTGGCAACACTCAGCACATAATACATGCAGCTTTTAACTGTGCACCTACTGCTCCAGTCAGCATGTCATACATTAATGCTCCCAAACTCCACCAATCCACAGCACGATTGTGGCCGCTTCTCATCAAGATTTCAGGGGCCCTACAATAATAAAAATAATATGCCTAAAAAATTCATCCATTTGCATATCATCTGAATTAGACCTTTAGAAACAAAATACGAAGCCAAATGATGCTACAGAAACTGTAGCATACTATTACTTAAACCAGGTCAAAGTTAGCTATTACCCCCACACCAATTAGATTTCTTTCAACATGCAGCTCACATGTATTCTATGGTTCCACAAAATGTGTGTGTGACTGTTCCGTCATGAATAGATTCTTTGCAGAGTCCAAAGTCTGTTAGTTTCACATGACCTACAATGAAAGATTACAGCATGGTTATTCTGAGAATTCTAGGTATGTGCAGTGTTTGAACATATCATATGAGACAATCCATCCTTCCATTTAACTGTTCCTGTCTTTTTCTTTTTTTGTGTGAAGATATCAAGAACTAGTGAGGTGCCATCCATAAAAATAGAATGTTAACTTTCTAATGTTAGGGCAGAGTCATCTTTTGCCGCTGATATTATCTATCTGGTAAAGGGAAAATAGAGAAAAGAGTGAAACAGCATATCTAAAGCTCCAGCTTTACCTATACGTATACCATCCTGAGAAAGTAAATCCTGGGAAAACTTGATGAAGTTTGGTTTAAGTACACAGACCCTAATAAAGATATTCTGCACCTTTTAAACAAAGGTGTGACACTACTTCAAATATATAGCTTTTACCACAGTGAACTGTGACTTAACAGTTCTTTCTAAAATGGTCTCAGAAAGTCACTATGATAAATTACCTTATTCTGCCAATGCTACTAGTTCAGAAAAAGAAATGAAATTACTACATGGCATGAGACCATCATCTCTGATCCAGAAAAGTGAAAAACTCACCACTTTACACAAAGAACATTCAGTTCAGGTTAAGCTGTCCTGAACTGTCATTAGCTATCCACTGGTTCAACAACCCCAGGGATCCTACTACATATTGCAGGTTTATTTCAGAAAAAAGAAAAGGCTATGCGACCTGTTGATTCAAATGTAAATGAGTGCTTTACTGACATGTTGATTCAAATGTAAATGAGTACTTTACTGACACAGAAGAAATGAGTTTATTTTCACAGAACCACCTGACACACTCAAGTTTATGAATCAAAGAAGTTAACTAGTCACTTCTCTATTCTATCCTTTGCCTTATAATTCAGAATCAGAATCCATGTTTGGGGGAATGGATGCAGAATTAGGAGGGAGGCAAATTCATATATTCCCTTTATGTACTTGGGTAAGTATAGCATTTCTCCTTAAAAGAAAGGGAGGGGGCTGGGGGGAAAGCACAATTTGAAACAATTATAAAAGCATCTGTTGTCCATACACCATTTTCTCCCCAAGAATTTAAAACTGTTAACTACCTCATGTACTATTTTGTAGACATCTAAGGATTAGCAGCTGCCTCCAGCTGCTACCCCAGGTACCCACTTTGGCTGGTTGCTCCTTTGGGGTATGAGTGAACTGCCAAGTCTGCCCAGCCTAGATTACTCTCGTATAAACTGAACTGTGTGTAGCAGCATGCAATTAAAATCAAGGCCCACTTCGCTGTACCTACAGCTATATAGAATATTAGTCTGTCTGATTTTCATGTCTGTTGTCACAAATAAACAGCAATAAACTGATGCCTACTAAACATTTATTTCCAAGACTACATCAAATATTCTAATCCTGTCCTTTTTCTATAGCATCAATAAAAATTATCATAAAAGTATTGCTTCTAATATTTATATATTTTCATCATTAAAGACAACTCAACCTGTAAAGATTCACTTTCCAACTTAAGGAATAACCCAAAATTTGTGTTTGTACTGGCTTTATGCAAGGATTTCTAGAGTGACAAGCTATAAAACGTAAGGATTAAATCAAAAAAGGTAGCTGATTGGCCAGTTATTCTCAAATCCCTTTAATCTCATCAACCATAAATACCTAAATACTTAAATCTAAGTATCATGGTGCCATAAATTCTGAGGGAGGAATTTATAATAATAGACACATGAACATGGGGCTTTAAAAATGACCATGACCTGCGTGGGAGGATTTTAAGATGATTATTTACTATAGAATTGTTTACAGTATATCTCCACCTTGGTGATTAAGCATGATATTCTCCGGCTTCAGGTCTCTGTAGATGATCCCCTTTTGATGTAAATGCCCCAAAGCCATGGAGATTTCTGCCAAGTAAAAGCTGGAAACAAAAGTGATTTAATAAAATTAAAAAGAGTAATCTACTCAAAGCAGTTTATGTATGGAGCAAAATACCCTGGAAGAAATAAACATGCACCAAAGACCAAATTAGTGGCGGGGGCAGTGTGAGGGTCGGTATGGGGGGAAAAGATAGCATAGGATGCTGCCAAAAGGCATGGAGACATTTATGTTTCACTCATTTAGTGAAACTATATGTTTTATTTCATCATTAGAACATATTCCTAAAATTGCAAAGAAGTCCAGAATATGCCAAACTGTTACTGGTCATGTTTTGTTCAGTCAGTGTAGAAATTGGGCCAGTAGTCATTCAGATCAAAACAAATTTCTCCCACCCACCCCCAATTTTAAAATCCCATAGAATAAAAATTTTGCTATTCTCAGAGAGCAAATCTTAGTTTTCAAAAGATACCTTATAACCTGACCCTTTGAAGCCCACTCATCCCTTACTTAACACAGCTGCATATTATATACAGCTCATGCCCACGGTATCTGCCCTCCCTCTTGCCAGCCAGCCCACAACTATAAACTGTGTGACACTCAAATTTATCTACCTCAAAAGAATAAAGGGCTGAGTCAACCCTGTCTGGATTCGAAAAGCACAAGGCACTGCAATACTGGCTGCATAACAAGGTTGCAATCCTGCAGATTACTCCAGAATGGAGAGGGTGTGTCCTAGAGGGCTGAGGCAGTTTCACAGCCAGCACGACCACAAACACAGCCTCCAACAGGGCTCAGAGAGCCTCCTCCAAAAAAGGGCACTTCATCCCTAAGGCTCTTAAATGCAGCTTCTGTGTTAGAAAAGGCCTGAAATTAAACAATGGAATGCAGTTTGGTAATTAAGGTAGAAAAAACATTTAGTGTTTTCTATTCAATTCATGTGTAGGATAAACTGATTTATTGTTACCCAATACTGTTATCTCACAAAAGGATGCGTATATTTTTAATCTGAAGCAGATGCCATCTGAAGAAATAAAAGGTAGATCCCATCCTAGCCATAGACCCAATCCATAGATGATGTGCACAGGCTGATCACCTCCCTAAGACTGCACCTTGGAACTGGAAAGTCGAAAAAGAGATGATTGCTGATACTTTCCATTGTTCCCACATAAAGTTTCACTGGAATATCATACTCACCCACAGCCAAGGAAGGCAGTTTACCAATTCAAGGAAAGAAAACCCCAGTGAAAATGATTCTGCTAGGAACTGGTGTGAATGAAGAGCGTTCCACCCAAGGCCTGGGGGCAAAGGAATGATGTGACCTCCGATAGCTGCCCAGTCCCAAAGCTGCTTCTCCCCCATTAAATCCTAAGTGACTGATTGGCTCCATACCAATTTACTGAATCATCTGACTGCTCACAGTGGGACTAAGACTTTGCTTTAATTATATGAATCATTACCTGAATCCATGCAACCACAAAAATTTCACTTACCAGGCTGTATCTTCCATAAATATTCCCTCTCTTTCTAACTGCATAAATAATTCTCCTCCTGTAAAGAAAAAGACATTAGAAATGAAACAATCTTTATTTCCAACCCATTTCTAATGAGAGGGTTTGTGCTTTCCTTTTAACCATAATTAAAAGACATCAGCCCATTTAACAATAGAAAACAGATCTTAAAAACCATAGGGTTTAAAACCAAATCCTCAGGATTCTATTTTTAGTAGTGTTCTTATTATGTGAAATACACAAGTTTTGGAACTCTGGGCTTTACATCTATAAACCTCAAAACATTTATAGATTCCAGAACTGAGTTAAAAAAAAAAATCATGATTAAACCTTCTCTAACATTTTACCTGTAAGTAGAAAAATGTTAGTATATAATTATATATTTAATTAAAACCACCCTTGGAAATCAGTGAATGTCCATATTCTCATAACTCTTAAACTTGGATGAACCCGGCAGCAGCCTTGTAAAAAGCATGACATGATTTGAGTATCAAAATAAATGATAATAAAGGGTTATATCCCACTGAATAATCTTAGAATCCATGAGTCCACAGTGATATAAATCAATGAATAGATAAATTAATTTTTAAAATGAAGAAGAGAAAGCTCTTCATTACAGCTGAATGCCAAATAATAAATGAAGAAAGCATGATGGAATAAGAAAAATCACTTGGCGACCACCATAATAAATTGTTTCAGGCAAGAATCAATGGATGCTAAAACCGTATGTGAAAGCTTAATGAGAGATATTTAAATAATCTCAAAATATCTCAAGAGACTTAATTATAATGGGAAAAACCTCACCAGGTAAAAAGACACCACCTTATACATGTGATCAAAGTTAATATCACAGTATGAGACAAAGGAAACAATGTCACTTCACTGGTCCTCCCAAAAATGCATAACCTGAATCTAATCCCAAGGAAACAGCAGATAAACCCAAACTGATGCATTCTACAAAATAACTGGCCTGTCCTCTTCAAAAATGTCAAGGTCATGAAAGACAAAGAAAGACTGAGGAACTGTTCCAGATTAAAGAAAACTAAGGAGATATTGTATCAGTGTTAATTTCCTATTTTTAATAAGTTTAGTATAGTTATGTAAGATATTGTCATTGATTTAAGAAAACATAGACTACAGTATTTAGGGGTATAGGGAAATCATGTCTGCAACACTCTTACACAGTTCAGAAAAAAATTATGTATATATGTATTCATGTGTGTATATACACAATATATACACACATACATATATAGAGAGAGAGAAAGAGAAGGATGAAACAAAAAAATAATGGTAAAATGGTAACACTTGGAGAATCTAGGTGAAGGATATGTGGGAACTGTTTGTACTATACTTGCAACTTTTTAATATAAATCGGAAATTAAGTCAAAATAAAGTTACAAGAAAAAAATGGCAAGTCACAAAGAAGTTACTAAATTCTGCAGCTTTCTGTTCCATGTTATAGGCTACTGGGAAATCTGTTTTTCAGAAAAATCAAGTATGTTTTCTGGAAATAGACACCTGTGATCTAGAAATGATATAAGGAACAACTAGTTCCTAGGAGGTGGTAAATCCTGGAAAATGTGGGTGATTTCTAACACAAACTGCATAATCTAGCTATTGATAGATACATGAAACCAAAAGAGTCTTCTGTTTAAAGATACATCCCAAAAATACTCAATATCTTAAACGATACTCTCAAATAAGTTTCCCATTTCAGTTTACAAAGAAATACTTCAATGGTTTATTTGAATTATAGTATCTTACCCAAGTGGAGTCAATTTGATGGCTCTGTATCAATTAGGTGTTTGTTATTTAGTTAAGTAATTGATTATATAGGGATTAAATTTTACGGATGTGGGAAAAAAACTTAACCTTTAAAGTTTCCTTCATAGTTGTCTGCAAAAAGAAACACTCAGTTACATCTGAATTCCTTATGTCAATGTATTTGTCAATTTTAAGAACTATTTAAGCACACTGGGAAAAAGCATTTTTCCATTGGAAAAGAATGTTTTGACCCTGTTTCTGGAGCAAATGCAAATAATTACACCAAACTCTGTGTACTGACCGCTGAGATACTCAAGGATGAGGTAGAGTTTTCCACCGGTCTGAAAGGCATAAATTAAATCCACAATGAAGGGATGCTTTACTTCCTCCAGAATATTCCGTTCTGCTTTTGTATGAGCTGTATCTTTAGCATTTCTTACTATCATTGCCTAAAGGAAAAGAGATGATCTATAAGAACAAAATAGTAGACATTTTTATTCTATAGAAACTGGAAAATCTAATTTGTGCTTTTCTTTCCAATATTAAATTATTAATCATTAGTTCACACTAGAAATTGAGATGGGGTAAATGGAAGACATTTACTACTCTGCACTGTTTGGATTTTTTGCAGTGAACATATAAATAAAAACCTAAAGATACTTTTTAAAAATGTAAATAGATGAGTTTATTCATATATTCATTAACTGTTGAATATCTACCATGCTCCGGGCTCTGTAACAAGAAAGCAGAATTAACAGGAGTCTCCAGCCCAGAAGAGCCCAGAAAGTCTCATGAAAGAGAGAGAAGTCAGTGGAGGTAAGCATAAGGTGCTGGGGGTGAACGGGGGAACTGCATCTGACCTGGCGATACCTAAGCTGTACCATGGAAAGTTATCAAGATTAAATGTGGAGGACATAGAAAAGCATCCCCAGTGCAAAAGAGGCTTGACAGGACATGTCTAGGGATTCTTCAAGTAGTTCAGTATGGTTAGAAGTGGTTAGAGATTAGGCTAAAGATGTAGGTAGGGGCCTGGAAATGGAAGGCTTGGGCATCTAAGCAAAGGTGTTTGAATCTTATTTTAGAGGCAGAGGAGCAATGTTGAGGTAAGGGAAATGAGTAACACTTGGCTTTAAGAAAGACAGTTCTAGTAACAATGTGGAGTTCTAGAGAAAAAAATGAGACTAATTAGGAGGCCAGTACAGTAAACCAAACAAGAAGACCTGTAACTAATAAAATGAAGGTAAAGGAAAAGATAAAGAAAGGGTAACGGTACATCATTAGCATTTGCTGAGTAACGAGATGTGAGAAAAAAATAATATCATGGTTTCTGTTTAAGTAATAGGCTAGATAATGGAGTGATTCAATAATGGGGAATGGAAGCGAAGAAAAATGATGCATTGTTTTGGACATGGTGAGTCTAAGTTCTATGATTAAGTACTGGTGCATCTCCAGCAACATGAAGAAAAGCATATGCACAAGGTTATTAGCTACAATATTATTTGTGGAAGTGAAACATTAGAAACAACCTAAATGTCCATGCATAGGATCTTGGCTGAAAACCTATGGACTAGCTACACAATGTATAAAAAAGGTCTACAAAGAATGAGGAACATCTCTATGAAAGCAAGGTACAAAAAAGAGCATATATGGCACAACAGTATACAGTGTATGCCACCTTTTGTTTAAGAAAGGAGAAATAAGAATACACATATGTAGCTGCTTATATCTGCAATAATAAACACAAGTGAGATAAACCAAAGCTAACATCAGTGGAAAGGTAAGAAAGGGAACGAGATATACTTTCTGAGTAAAACTTCAATGGTTTTATCATTCAATTTTTTTTTTTGCCTAAATACAGTATTACTGTGATTATAAAATGAAGATCTTGAATTGTAAACCACGTTAATGTTTTATACATTCCAAAAATAAAATTAAATCAACAAGGATGGGGGAGAGAAATAAAACTGAATACAACAGAAATATATATATTTAATTGAATGTTACACTGATAATTTTACCAACAGGAAAAAAACATATTTAAATAACTTTACACTGTACACTCTTAGTAGGTTTGTAGCTGCTAGTAGTATTGGTATTCTCAAACTATTATGCATACACTGTACAACTGAGCAAATGAGTAAATTTATCAATGTTATCAGGCTTCTCACTAGAAAAATGGAAATGCAAATATGGATTGAACGAAGAAGAACCCTATGGAACTGGACTGGAATTAGGGATAACTATATGAAGCCATGATTTAAAACAAAAACAAACTTCCTAGCTCTGTCCGCTGAAAGAGCCAGAAACAATGACACTCTAGTAGCAAGGAGCATAGCTGACACCCGTATCTTGATTTCTATAGCAAAAGAAACCAGGCTTCCTTGGAGAAATGGGTGGTTCTGGGTCAGGGTCAGGAAAGTGCAGAGTGAACCTGGAGCATGCTCTATTGTACCAGAAAGTAAGGAAGTGCTCAAAACCCGACAGGGGTATGATAAAAGGACACAGAAGTCATCTTAGCAGAGGTCTCTGTACTATTCACTACAGGGATCACTGTACTATTCTTGCAACTCTTCGGAAAGTTTGAAAATTTTCAAAGATATTATTTTTTAACTACTCAGGAGTTTGAATTTTTTTAAATAAGTAATTTTGAGAAAGTCTGAGAAGTGAGGGACTAAGAGATAAGATGAAAAATTAGTAAAGCAGAATCATAGAAGTCAAGGAAGCAGTGTTTCAAAATGCTGTGATCAATAGCTTCAACGCAACAGAGAGGTAAATTTAGGATAAATAAATAAAGGATAAATAAAGACCATTGGAGTCAGCAATTAGGAGAGTGGTGGTGACCTAGGGGACAAGTGTTTCATTGAAACAGTAGTCATTATGTCAAAATATAGTGAGTGAGAAAAAAGAATAAAACATGACTTTTCAAGAAATTCGATTATAAATGGCATAGAGGGTAAAAGCGACAGAGAGACCTTGAGTGAAGGAAGGATTTGTTTTGCTAAATAAGACAAAGACATGAATATATTTTAATTAAAAAAAAAAAAAAAAAAAGCCAGGACAGAGGATGGAAAAGAGAAAGAGAAGTGACAGAGAAAAGACCCTGAAGAGGCAGAAAGGGATGCGATTCAAAACCTAATGAGAGGGTTTAGCCTTGGAAAGAAGGAGGAACACTATGACTATAGAGAAGGGAGTAAAGACTGGGGAAGACGCAGATTAACAGAGTACTGGGATAGGGATCAGAACAGGAAGTCAAAGAGAATCACATCTGACAGCCTCAAACAAGGAAGAGAGGCAGTCTGCTAAAAGGAGTAGAGGGAGTGACAGTAAAGGCTCTGACAGTTGTAGAGAACGGAAGGAGTTGTCTAGGGACAAGTTGGAAAAATGGCTGGTGAGTACTGAGGGTCCAAGTAAGTTGGGGACTATGAATTTGTTCCAGCAGCAATCTACAAGTTTGTGCAATTTCTGCAAGTAATGCTCACTCAGTAGCTGAAATACAGGGGGAAAAAAAGCATTAACAACTAAACTGATTAAGATGAGGACTTTCATTAGCAGTGGGGTTAGCAAGTACTGAAGTGGCATATCATGATGAGGCTGAATTCAAAATAAAGTAAAATAAGAAAAGGGCTAAGAACTTGAGGAAAAAAACAGAAAAGTCAAAGGACTAAAGGGTTTAGGGTCAAAGACCAGGCATTATGGGAATAAAGAAGTGAGAAAGTTATTTTTCTATTTTAGCCCAATATTTCAGAGGTGGAGGATACAGCCATGGGGGCTGGTGAAAAGGAAAGGAGGACAAAGCTGATGGAACTGAAATCATCAAGGAATTAGAAAGCTAGACTACTGATTAGCTATGGAATACAAAGACAGTGAAGACATCCAGGGAAACAAGACTTGGGAGTGGGGGAAATAAAAAAGATTATTTTTTACTAAATAAAAAGGCGAGAGAGTGGTATATGCTTAAACCTCAAAGTAGAAAGGGTTTTGACCACAGGGTAGAAAAAGCAATTTTAAAAATAAGCTTATCAGTTCTTCCCTTGAATCGTACAGTAAGCAGAGTGAGAGGCAAAGACCACACTTGTTTCAAATGCTAAATCCTAGTATCTAGCATAATGCCTGCCACATTGCAGGTTCTCACTTGGTTCAGCAAAAGAAGGAATGAAAGAAGTATGACCCATCTGTGAGCTACAACCCTTTGACCAAAGGTTCTAAAATTTACAGTGCGGGCCAAACTAATGCCATGGGCAATAGTAATTTGCTTCCAGAGTACATTTTTTTGCAACTGATAGGGTAGAGAGATACTTGTTAGAAATAGTCTTTTCCTCAACATTCCACTATGAGCAAATACCCAAATGGGACCATTCCCATAAGGAGTAAACAAACCCAGGACAACTGATAAATCCAGACAGACTGTCCAGATACAAACAATTCATTTAAGAAAAGGGGACACCTGGTTCTACTCTGATTTCATCTTCAAGGCTGGAAAGAGGTATATTTTTACCTCATAGGTAAGGAGGGTTAGTACTCTCTGCTTCTAGGACAAAAACATCAGAAGGAAGAAACTCAAAGGGAACAAACAGTCATCTTACCTAAGGATTTAGGAATTAAAACCCTGGACTAAATACTAGCAACCTCTTTACTTTCATTATTTTTGCTGTGAGTTTTTTTTCAGGGACAGCAAGAAAAGAATGGGACAGTATCTGATTCTCTAGTCAGGGTTTTGGGGAAAGAACAATCCTTAAAGTGGGAAGAAGTGGTAACTAAATAAAAGGAGAGGCAAGCAAGCTAGGTCTTAGATGCATGGGTCCAAAAAGGAGGCCTGACATTTAGCAGTAATTAAGTCTATGGATTTCCCAATACACCAGACCCACCCACCAACAGTGGAAAAAAACAACACCTTCTTCTTTTCATTATAGATGCCTGTGCCAGGAACATACTTCACTCAATATACAATTATGACTCATTATAGTCAGCCCTGATTGTCAGGCATAAATAAGCAACATATCAAAAGGAACAGACTACTTTAAGAATCTTGATCAGTACTTCTTTCAACATTTCTAGAATAGCATTATTATAGTGTCTCCAATTCTATATTTAACACATGGTTTACAAATTAAAAATCATTAATCTCAAATGATTCCAGTGGAAAAGCCAGATAGCAGATTAATCCTGACTTGCTGATATTTGATGTTTAGAATGCCTAAATTGATGTTCAGAGTGATATTCAGAATACCTAAGTTGCTTCTTTAAAACAATCACCAATAAAGTGTGGCCATAGTATTTGTTCCTAAGCTTTTAAATTAAGAAGTTATTTAAACTTCTTAAGTGAAAATCAAGGACCAAAGTATTACAGACCCCATGATTTTTTAAAAGTCATTTGATTATCTTTTAATATAGTTTTCTACTAATACTTGTTTTAAGATAGTGTGATCTTTTTAGAAATCAATCCTAAACAAAGACAAGAAACCAAACAGACATAATCCATCTTCAATAAAACTAGGAAGCATGCATAACTCCACACTTCAGAAAGCAAGGACAGAATGGGGATAAAGCAATAGCATATGACTCACAGTGGGGTATGATCAAAACTAAGTGCCTGCAAAGAGGAATAACTCAAAAGAAGTTGATTCCATCTACAGAACCCTAGCTGAGTTCAAAAATTAGAGGCAAAATAAAAAGAAAGAAAGGGGAAAAATTTAGTCATCAGGATTGCAGAAGGCACAAGGTGGAGGACTAAAAATGGAGGTTATCTAAGTCTGTATAAGGCACATACACACTAGTAAGGTTCCCATTCTCACACTAACCAGCCAGGGAACTACCACTGGGAGACATGTACTCTCCTGAAGAAAAAAATACAGAGTGAGAGCTCAGATACAGAGTGTAGGACTAAAGTAAACAGACTTCAGTGAAAGTCTGTGTTGAAAGTCTCCTCTCTCATCTAGCTCCAGAACGCTTTTCCAGGCAAAGCAACAGAGGATCTTTCTCAGCACCAGCTTATACACACCAGAAAAAAGACCTATACACTGATATCTGGAGGTTCTCAGGCAATTGCCAGGTAACCACATGACTACCCTACACACATGAAATTTCTGATCAGGTTTTCAGAGTTCCACTCTTAAATATGTCAATGAAGTACATCAGAAATCTAAAGAAGGCCTCTGACATGGAAGAAAATGACTAAATCAAAGTCAAAGAAAATAGGAACTTAGAAGAGACACAATGCATGGAACAACAGAACATTTCAAAGAATTATAATTAAAACCCTCAGAGGGACAAGAAAAGGTACTGTATTTCTAAAATAGGTTGCTATAAAGAGAGAAAAACAAAAAGAGCTCTGGGGAACCACAAATATGATATCTAAATAAAATCAGTAAAGGGATTAGAAAACAAATTTCTAGAAAAATTTTAGAAAGTAAACAAAAAGACAAGAAAGTGGACAAATGGAAATGAAGAAAAATAGATGATCAGCCCAGGATGTCCAACATCCAATTAACTGCAATTTCAAGACAAGAAAATAGTAGAGGGATAAATTATCAGAGATTATAAGAAAATTTCCTAGAGCGGAAGGACTGAAACTTTTAAGATTGAAAGAGTAAAAATAAACAAAATAATGAGAACCAAAGCAAGACACATCACTGTAAAAATTTAGAACATCAGAAATAAAAAGAAAATTTTAAATATCTTCCAAGAAATACAGATCTATAAAAGACTAGGAATCAGAATGGCAAGGGACTTCTCAACAGAAACACTCAAAGCTAGATGAAAATGGAGCAAATTCATGAGAGACAATTATTTTCAATTTCCAAATCTCACCCAATCAAATAAGAAAGAAGGTGTAAGGAAATTTTCACATATGCAATATTTCAAAAAAATTTTACCTTCATGCATCCTTTCTCAGGAAGCCATTAGTAGATGATCACCAAAACACGGGAACAAGGACATAAACTAAGAAAAAGGAAGATATGGGATCCAGGAAACAATGGATACAACAGTGAAGGAGCCAAGAGGATACCAAGGATTGTGGTAATGACAGCTATGCCTGCAGAGCTATCAGTACAGAAGGTTCCTATAGGATGTCTCTAGAAAAGTAAATGAACTGATCAATTATCTAGTAAGTGGGAACAAAGAACATTGGCCTGAAAAGTATTTTACAGAGTTGTTGGAAAGTATGGGAAGACAATAGTAGATTTAATGAAAACAAAGCAAAATGCAAAGATTGGAAAAAGGGAGGAAGGAGTAAAAGAGAGTAAAATACAAAGTCAATGCATAATTCTAAAACTGCTGAATTAAGTGATAGCAGAATGTTCTTATTACTTAGAAACATGGAGACCAAGAGCTAAAAGAGTTCCCTCAGAGGAGAGTTGAAAGAGCACTCCTTTCCACCCTCATGAAACAGAAATAAAATAGGAATAATAATAATCAACATACCTCACATTCTAATCACATTCATAACTGTGTCAGAAACACATTTTTTTTAAACTAAAATTTTAGGCCAAAATGTGATTTTATAGCAATTGAAAAAATAGCTTGAGGGGGAAAGAGGAGGCAAGGAATCACCTTTTTAAGCACCTTCATGGCAAATATTTTCCCAGTATTTGCTCCTGTTACTTTTCGTACTTGAAAAACCTGTATAAAAAATAAAAGTGTGTGTTATTAAAGGCTGCACTATGCTAATCTCACTTCTTTAATTAACAAATGACACAGTAGTTTATATTCTTATAAAAACTAGTACCAAGAAGGGCTGTGTGCAAAAATGAGGGGTTAAAAGAGTAGACTATATTAAAGATTTAGTAGTGAAATGTTACACAACACGGGGACTTTCCTATTTGGTCTGCTGACATCTGGTGGCAAAGTTGGGCAATGACCGTCTAACGATGAGCACTCAGTGTTACTTTATACACAAAATCCAAGTTTGCTTAGAAAAAGCTATAATCAGGGTTCCTAGAAGCATACCAATATTTTACAATATTATAAAATATTTCACAAATTTCTTCCAAGGATGCCACTGTTCCTGCTTCACATAAAACTGTTTACTAATAGTTGACAGGAATTACCATTTAACTACCCTTAAAATGACTAGCTATAAAACATTTTCATGCAACAGCTAATATATTGGGAGACTCAAAGTGCATGTGTTACACATTCAAGATGATTAGAACATATAAGAATGTGTCCTTAAGCCTAAGAATAAACTACAAATATCATGCTTTGCAAAAATTAACACTAAACAAAAGGATAAATAGTTCTCAAATTTAATCCTAACTAAAATGTTATCCAAATTCTGTCTTTTCATAGAGAACGGCTAGGTGTAAATTTTCTTGGGCAGAACACACAAAGATGAGATCTTCAATTAGAAAGCCTTGGGCAAAACTATGAAACTAAGACATTCTATTCATTTTTCTTCTCCCCTCTTATATTCTTCAACTTCCCTAACTCGATTGTACTAGGTACTGCAAGTAAAAAAAAAGCCAACTCAGATTAAGGTCTCACTAACAGATAATGTGCTATGTCTCCTGAAAATAAGGAGTAGTTTGTTTGTTTTTTAAGAGGATACCTATAGAGGGTACCATTTAACCAAAGGAAGAAATGAATGCTCTAATAACAGACTCTGCCTAACACAGTTGTCTATTTATTTATTCAACAAATATTGACTGAGTGTCTATTATGTGTCAGGCTTTTACGGATATGGTGGTAGGAAGAGAATTACAGGGTAAGTGATCATATCCTTTATAGACAGCTAGCAAACAGATTGAAGAGGAATGCTGAAACCAGGGTATAAAAATCAATCTACCCAAGACAGACAACGGCTCTCATTTCAAAAGTACTTCCTACCTTTCCATAGCCCCCTTTACCAAGTACCCGAAGTAGTTCAAAACATTCTGGTCTGATTTTTTCTGGCCCTCTGTTCACACTAGTTTCTGAGATTTCAAATTTCTCACAATGTTCCATGCCACTGGGGAGAAAAGCAAAACCAAAAGTAAATTTGCAAAAAGTTAAATTACTTTCAACATATTATTAGAAAGAGGAGAAAGAGGAATGTAATCCAATTTAGTATAAGGAAAAAAGTACATGATAGTAAATTTAGTAGTACCTGTTCTCTAAGTAAACTAATGATTCAATGACATGGCAGGTTAAGATTAGGGTGGCTTTATAAATTGTTTACTTATCTGATCGTTTATATAATTTGTTATTGATTATTTATTTTTGTAAGCATCACATACTTCCAAACTAAGATAAATTAGAACTTTATGAAGTTGACAAAGGAAAAAAGTCTTCAGTTATTCAAATTTAGTCCATTCACAATGTCTACAAGATTAGGTATTATCCAGCCTCGTCCTTCAACAAAAACCCTGGAAGCTATCTAAAAACATCCAATTAGTACAAGTCTTTATGCTACAAAAATTCTTGCTAACAAAATATATTCACACATCCTTCTGTATCTGCTATGAGCTTGATTTGAAGACTCCAAAAAGGGTGGCAATTTTGTCTGTCACTTAAATGCTTTCTATATGTGATCTTCTCAGTCTCCCCCCAACCCAAGGGCTGGAATACAGAGCAGATTCATCACCATACTCACCTAATGGATCTTGCCTAAAATGTCAAGATTGTACAAACCTGTTTGAATGGCATATTATAAACACACCAAGAACCACTTTAACTTTTGGGGACATTTCTAAAATTTTTATTTTTCAGTAAAAGAAGGTGGTTCTCTACGTTAAACTAGTAAAAATTCCTAACCCACTCAGATTCATAATCAGTATACTCTGAATTTGAATGAATATCTTTTTCTCAAAATCCATACATGATTGCTGGGTATGTTATTATGTTGGTACCAAACTCAATAAACCAAATCTCTATATATGACTAGATATTTAACAACAGGTTATTGGAGTCACATGATGGCTATGAACTGGAGCTGATAACCTCCTTTTAAGAAAGACAGCACAATGAAATCTTTTCATATAAACTTACAGTTCATATGGTCCAACTCCCCCATGGTCCATGCTTTCATTTAACTGACCCTGAAAAATATGTTAAAGTTTTTAAGATAAATAATCTCATAAATACAAAATAAAAATGTTTAATGCTTCACCCCATTACTAAAGAATAAGTGAAATAAACCAGATTAAAAATTCTCTATACTTTAATAACAGGCAAATGTCATGATAAACAAAATAAGGTACACAAAAAAATACTATGGGGATTTCACTTTTAATTTTATATGACAACTAAACTACCAACGCTGCTCATCAACGATCTACAAATAAAACCAGGTGATTTTTCCTTTAAAAATTACATTTATTCAAAAAATATATTTTGTATATTATGACACTGAAGGTACTATAATATATTCTAAGTATGACTTACTAAATCCGATGATTTATATAAAGTATTATTCTGACACACAAGACTAACATAATACTATAAGCCTTATGTAATTACAACCTAACTAAGCCTGAGGTAATGACAACCAGTCCAAGATATTGTAGTGTATAATGTGGTTGATCAAAGAAAAATAATAAACAAACGCTCTCAAATTGTTGGGAGTCATGTTGGTCAAGCATTTATTCTGTCCATAGTATAAATGGATGCAAAATTTAACCTTCTACACACCAGCAATGAACAATTCAAAATGAAATTAACTCCATTCACAACAGTATCAATAAGAATACTTAGAAAAAATTTAACAAATACAAAACTAGTACACTTGATAACTATAAAATATTGCTGAAAGAAATTAAAGAAGAGCTAAAAGACATTCCATGTTCATGGATCAGATGACTTAATATTAAGATGGCAATACTAACCAAACTGGTCTACAGATTCAACTCAATCCTATCCAAATCCCAGGTTCCTTTCTTGTAGAAATTGACAAGCTGATCCTAAAATTCACACAGAAAAGCAAGGGACCCATAATAGCAAAAACAATCTTGAAAAAGGAGAACAAAGTTAGTTGAGGACACTTTCTAATTTCAAAATGTACTACAAAGCAGTAGCAATCAAGATAGTATGGTATTGGCATAGCACAGATATACATATAATCAATTTAACAGAACTGAGAAGCCAGAAATTAATCCTTACACTTACAGTCAACTGATTTTTTGACAAAGCCAAGAAAATTCAATGGAAAAGAAAATAATCAAATAATCTTTCAACAAATGGTGCTGGGACAACTAGATATCCACATACAAAAAAATTACTTTGGATGGACCCTTACTTCACCACACACAAAAATAAATCACAGACCTAAATATAAGAGTTAAAATATAAAATTTTTAGAAGAAACCTAGGAGAGAGTAAATCTTCATGATCTTCAGGTAGACAAACATTTCTTAAGACATATCACCCAAGGTACAAACGACTTAAGGGAAAAAAATCAATAAGTTGAACTTATTCAAAATTTAAAACTCTTGTACTTCAAAAGACACCATCAAGAAAGTGAAAAGACAACCAAAGAATACAAATATATAAAGAACTTCTACAAGTCAATAACAAAAATACAGGTAACACAATTTTTAAAAAATGGGTTGGGATCTAAATAGGTATAGCTCCAGAGGATATACAAATGGCCAGTAAGCACATGAAAAGATGTTTAACATCATTAGCCATTATGAAAATGCAAACCAAAATCACACCAAGATACTACTTCATACCCACTGGGATAGCTGTAATTAAAAAAAACAGAAAAATAACAAGTTTGGCAAGAATGTACATAAATTGTAACCCTCATACACTGCAGACAGGAATGTAAAATGGCACAACCACTTTGGAAAACAGTTTCTCCAAAAATTTAAACAGACTTATGATCCAGCAAATCTACTCTAAGGTATCTACCCAAGAGAAATGAAAATACGAGTATATGTTCCACAAAGATGGGGGCACAAATCGTCACAGCAGCATTATTCACAACAGCCAAAAACTGGAAACAATTCAAACAAATATCAACTGGTGAACTCATCAACTGTGGTGATCCATACAGTAAAATACCATTTGGCCATAAAAAGGAATAAAGAACTGATACATTCTGCAACACAGATGATCCTCCAGAACATATGTTAAGTGAAAGAAGCCAGACATAAAAGGCCACATATTGTATGATTCCATTTACATGGAATGTCCAGAAACTGCAAGTGTATAGAGATGGAAAGTAGACTAGTGGCTGCCTAGGGCTAAGGGTGGCAATGAGGAATGATTGTAAATGGGCCCAAAGTTTCTTTTTAGGGTGACAGAAATGTTCTAAAATTAAATTGTGGTGATGGCTGTACAACTTTATAAATATACTAAAAGTCACTGAATTGTAAAAATAATAGTAACTTGGCAGCAAAAATTGTTATATTAATATTTAAAAATATAGCTTTAAAATGATTATTGTTGAATATAGTCTGATTATGAACTTTCAACTTATACAAAAGAATATCGCTAATTGAAAATAGGCTCTATAAAATTAGAATTTTTAAAGTTTTTACTGAAAATTTTAGAATAATTCAAAAAATATGTAAGTGAACACATCTTTCAAAGGGACCAGTACACAGTCAAGATACATAAAGAAAACTGATACTATTCTTCTGAATATTCAACTGCCCAAAACAAGTTTTTAGTCATAACTTGCTCAAGGTGTGAGCAAGTTAAGACGACATCTAACACCAGAGATGTTCGTATTAGATTGAAGCTTAAGGATGGGGCAGTATCAAGGGAAAAAAATTCTCAGTTTCACCTTGATACAGTTTCTTGGGGGTGGTATAGCGGTGATTATGGCTAAAGGTTTTATTGTCTCTGATATTTCATAAAATCACCTATGAGCCATCACTTTAAAGACAAACGACTAACTTCTCTCAGCTATAATAAAACTGGTATTATATAATTGTTGTTTCTTTAATGTTAGTTTCATTTAATTCTAAATTAAAGGCTACAAAGTACTTAACACTGAACCACAACTTTGAAGCTACCTAGAAATATATGCCCCATGGCTGTGTTTCACTTCCAGAGCCGACCAGGCCTATGTTACCGCCTGCATCTGTGTTTATAACTTCCTACTGTAACCTTCTAGAGAAGAAGCATTTGAGGCACAATTCTTTTCTGCTACTCAAAGTCACTTTTAGAAAAGTATCACACCAGAAGCAATAAACTAACATTATGTAATACATACTGACAACTCTTTTTCACAGGAATCTCTTTTTTTCAGATTTTTTTGGTTGCCTTAAACTTAATGTACCAACCAATACTTTTTTTGTATGCCACTATGGCTGACAAAGTGGAATTCTGCTCATCTAAGGTACAAGATACAGTGTTTCAAACTAACCCACCAGAATGAATATTTGCAGAGTTTTAAACTAAAATTGTTTATAAATTTAAGTTAATGTGCCTCAAATCCCAATAAAAGAGCACATTTTATTAAAAAAATTAAATAAATTGTTACAGAATGGGTGAAATACTCTTAATCCAAATACTCACTAAATCTTATACCCACTTGCCTGTCTGTTCACAGACATTTCCTTATAAGATTAAGTAATTCAGATGAATTGGGAAAAAGGTAAATCTGCCCAAAATCTTGGGCTATTTCAAAATGCTTTTTGGTAAGTATTTAAGCACTGATAATGAGATTTTTTTCTGCAACTCTTCATAATCATGAATATTTGGATACATACTGTCTATATAGCACTTTGTTTTTCAGAGCACCAAAATTTTTTATACTTTTCGCTCAATAAAAATTTGATACCCCAATCTAAAACTCACGCAGTAAGCTCGCAACTATTTCAAATTTTGAATTAGTAGAGTAAAAATTGAGGATTTTTAATATTGCATTTCAATTTTCTATTACTCTTTTAACATGTCTCCACAGAAAGCAGAGGTTTCCAACATTTTCAAAATCTAATGAAAATCTCTAGAAAAAAACTTTCCCTTAGTTTCAACTCACTGTCCCCAAATTATACCATCACCAGTGAAAACAAAAACCCAAAAAAGATCCCCCAAAACACACACACACACACACACACACACACACACCCCTCTTATCCATTGGTTTTCAATAGTCCTCTGAGGTATTCAATCAGGGTCTTTTTTTGTAGTTAAGTAGCAGACATTCAACTTTAAATTACTCTCATCTTTTACTCACTGAAGAATTAACTATGCTATGTAAATACATATTACTTACTAATACAGATTGACTCAGTGTAGGCATATATCTCCAAATAGGACCAATGATTTAATTAGAAGAAAAAAAAAAGATACAAAGCTCTAATAGTGCAGCCCTTCTAGTATAACTACATTTATTAAGTCTCTAGGCATAGAGGAGAGTAAACTTGAATGATTGGTTCCTTGGCAATGCGTAGCACTGACAAGCTTTATTCCCAAGAACTAGCTAACTGCTTAATATGCCATGATATTTTGGAGTACTGCATACACTTTATCTAATGCAATCATCATTTTACAGAGAAAAAAAGTGTCAGAGATTAAGCAATTTGTTCTAGGTCACATTGTCAGTGAGCACAGCTAGAAGGATCTGAATTCACTTTGACACACCACGAAAAGGTACACTATGAACAAGACTAATAAATGCAATGAAAAAGCTGTACAGTGAAGCTTGTTGAATTGAGTCACAAGACACTACCACCAGTTACCTGTGTGGCCTTGGGCAATCATCTCTCTGGCCTATGCCTCAGTTTCCTTTCTATAAAACGAAGAAGGGAGGCTACTCTGATATGTACCAATGTTTTAAAAAGTTTGTGTTAAACTAAAGATTATAAATTCACAAGCAGCCAGAATATTACTTATATAATTATAAATTCACAAAAGCCCGATTTTCCAAAAATCTAAACTTCTCTCATTTTTTCTGAATGTTACAATTTTATTTTAGAGGAACCTGGATGTCATTTAATCTCCTTGGGTGGCCAGCCCAATCCCACTCCAACTCTTTTCCACCTTGAGGCACCTTAGAATAACACACTCAAAAGAAACATTTTTAACTCCAAAAGCATTGCTAAAATATAATATAATTTGACGCAAGCTCTTCCTCAAAATCCTCTTTAATTACCTTTGCTCTTTCCCCAAAGTTCCTCTCCCTAGAATAGTGGCCACATTTCTTTCTTTCCTATTTCCATCAATTTTTCTGGCCTCCTCTTCCACACCCTCTCACAATCCTATTTGCTTGTACCCAGCAAAACAAATGTCCAGGAGTAGACCCAAACCCTACGAGGCTCCAATTCATAACAGGAATCTTAATACAGTATTTTACTTCCAACTCCTTTAACTTCTCCTGATGAACCCATGGCCTGGAAATTCTATCAGTTCACCTAATGAAGATTTTATAAAGCATCCTTCCTATCAAGTTTTCTTCCCTGCCCTGTTTCAAAGCCACTGCCATATGGAGCCAATATAATTGATGAGAGGATTATATATGTAATGAAAGTAATCCCATTTTGTTTCCAATTGTAATTAGTGTATCACATGTTCAATTAAGAGGCAAACTGGAATTCCATATGCAAACATATTAAAAAATACACATCTCAATACCCACCTTCCAAACTGAGTAATTTTGATTTAGACTCATTTGATTATGAAAAGAACAACTATTTTAGCCCAGTTAGTTTCTTAAAGTTTTCAAAGTTCTGTATACATAGCATCTCAATCTTTTGTCAACAAGCAGGGCACAACTTACTTGCCAGAGGAAGAAAAATGAGTGAGGGGAAAGAAAGGGAAGCCCCTTATGTAGTAAGAACAAACATCTTACATCAGTCATCAACCCATGTGTACTCATCTGGACAATGGAATTTAGACTCTAAATTACCATGAGATTATACATGATCAATTGCCCAGAATTAGTTATTTTGTATAACAACACCATTCTTTAACTTAGGTGTAATTTGTGTTTTTTCAATAAATTTATCTTGAAATACGAGTGATATTCCATAAAAAATAACAAGCTACTAAGACAGCAAAGGTGAAACCAAGCTATGCATTAGGAAAAACAATTCTAAATTTAGCACCCTAAATTACAGCAAGAAAAGCCCTCACACCACCATTCACAAGTCTCCGTTCAAGCAATTTATTTTTGGCAAGCCAAATCACAGCTGTCAACGCTGGTTTTTTTCCACCCCAAAATTACAGAAAGTATTTTGAAAAAATGTAGACATCTTCAACTGGGGAAAATGTAAGTTACAAACACCGTGTGTCGTTATAAATGCGTTTTTTAAAAAGTCACACGGAAGGGGGTTAAAAAAAAAAAGCAAACAAACAAACCCTGGAAGATGCAGCAGAGCCCCCTTGCTCCCGAAATAAAACTCCTGGTGGCTGTAACAGCAGAGGCAGCGCTACTCCCGACAGAAGTTTTCAGCTGTCACTTCTAACAGCTGAGCGCTTCCTAGGAGAGAAGCGACAGGCCGAGAAGAGAGGTGGTTGTGGGAGGTCTGAAGATTTAATGCTTGAAATCTTACACTCGGAGGGAAACCCTTCCGCACTTCACCTGCACTTACGGGACACCCAGCAAGCGCAGTCCCCCTCCCCCAACACACGCTACACCACTCACGGCCCGCCACACTCAAGTCGAACAGCTGGAGAAATCGACCACGCGCCCTTTTTCGTTCGCTCCACAGACTGCTCCGGGCTGCGCTGATCTAGAGCTAGGGGCGCGACCTGCACCTGCGAGCCCCGCAGCGGCCTCACACCTAGGGCCAGGTCCGCCCCGCCCGCTCCCCTGCCTCGGGCCGCGCGGCGCTTCAGCTCCTCCTGGAGACTACTCGCGCCCCCTGGGTCTCTGCGCCCTCGGACGCGCCCGACTTCCAGGGCCCGCGCCGCCGCCCCAGCCCTGTCACCTCGGGCCCCCCGGGACCTCGGGCCTCACCCCCTCCTCCAGCTCATCCTCAGAGCCCGCGTCCTCTGGCTGGTCCAGGTCTATGTCAAACACTCCTGCCATGTCCTCAGCTTCCCTGTCTCGGAAGTCCGGCGCTGGGTAAAAGCCGTCCCGCCTCCGTCGTCGCCTCATGGGCCCGGACCAGCCGCAGCCACTGCCGCCGCTGCCGCCATCACCGGCTGCTTAGGCTCAGTGCGTCTGCGCCTAGGCCTTAGACTTGCTCCTCAAATTCAGCGCTAGAGCATGCGTACAGGGTTCTTTGAAGCCGAACTGTGGGCAATGAACATGCGTAGAACTATCCCCAAGAGCCAGGTACGGGCAGAAACATGCGCAGAACCCCAGCCGAAGCCTCTCTTGGAATCTAGACCATGCGCATTGTCAGCTAAAGCTTTTGATGGACAGTGAGCATGCGTAACGTGTCTGAAGTTGATAAATTGAAATTGAACATGCGTAATTAACCTTTCTGAATAGGAAAAAAAAAAAAAAAGCCCACAAAACTCTTCGTTTGTGGAACATGCGCATTCGTTTTCCATAGCTTTTTGGGTGTTGAAAGTGAGCATGCGCATGATGGTCCTCTGAAGTTTGAACAGGATAGAAACGGCTGGTCCTGGGGCTGTCAGTGAGTGGGCTTGATGGGGAACTCCTAGGGTTGGTGGGGAAAGGGAGTCTTGGGTTTGCTATTTACTAGTTCAGTAGCCTTGCGAAAGTCACATAACCTTTCAGAACCTCAGTTTCCTGATCTATAAAATGAGAATAATGGTACCTAGTTTGCAGGGTTGTTTGAAAATTGTAACTGCAGAGTGTGACTCACAAGCCACTGCTCTTTTCGCTGCTACATAGACCTGGTGTGAGGCGTTCACCAAAACTTGTTTCTTTTCATTGTTAAAAAATAATGAAGACCTGCTCTAATGTTTCATCTGGTCCAGTTTTTTCAAGCTTCATCTTCCTTGCTGTCCTACCTGAGCTAAACACAAAGTCTTTCTTATAAGTGCTACTGTAGTTACCAGGCCAGAAAAGTGATTGGTGAAGAAAGTCATGTTAAGTACATGTACTAACTTCTGAACTAACTTCTGCATTCTGTGTGTTCCTATGGTGGGAAGTGTATTTATTCCTTCAACTAGCATTCATCTTGTTTTGTTTAAATGTATACATAGGAATATAGTGACTAGACATCAGATTTTGGAAACTATTGAGCTGTGTGTGAATGGATTTGGGTACAGTAAATCCCAAATCCCAAAACCATATGGAGAAAGAGAATAATTTCCTCGAATGATTGGCATCTTAGACAACATAGCTATTTCACCTATAAAACCATATACATATATGGCATTTTAAAATTATATATGTTTTATTGATGTATATTAACATATAGCATTTTATTCTTTATGTATTAGTAATGTAGTTCTCAATGCCTATCTTTTTTCTATTACAGGTTCCTCACTTTTTTGAGGAAATAGGCCTAGTTTGTCAGGCCTCAGCATGTCAATAGTAACAGTGCAACTTGGTCAGTGTGGCAATCAGATTGGTTTTGAAGTGTTTGATGCTTTATTTAGTGACTCACACTGTCCCCAGGGACTCTGCTCTAAAAGAGAGAATGAAGCATATCAAGCGTCTTGCAAAGAAAGATTCTTCAGTGAGGAGGAAAATGGAGGTATGTGTGGTCCACAGTCCTCTCTTTGACTCTGACATAACCAACCACTTCAAGGCCAGGCCATCCACGTGGTGTCTGAACCCCATCCCTTCCCATCTTACTAGGGAATGACTTTGCTCTTGACTCTTTGTTTCTATGTTAACAACATTTGCCCCTACCATGGCATCTTCCCCTCAGCACAACAGCATGCTCAGTCCTTGCCAATCTAAAAACAAACAAAACGTATCTCTTGTCTGTAGCTTTTTTCTTCTCTTACCTCTTTGCTTCTCATCTAAGATTCTCAAAAGAGAACCCTCTTTAACCAACTATAATCCTGCTTCTGCCCTTCACTTCTAAAGCTGCTCTGAGAAAAGTTCCCAAGGATCTCCTAATTACCAGATCCAATGACTGTTTTTGTTTTAATTCACTTAACTTTTCTACTGGATTTGATAACATTAACTATAAAACTCCTTACTGTCTGAAGTTTTCTTCTCCAGTGGTTGCACCGCAGGCTCTCCTCTGTCCTGATTTGTATAGTTCTCTCTAGGCAATTTCCATTACTTTCCTAAGTGCTACATCTATTACACTGGTGACTCTCAAATCTCTAGCCTAGCTTCTCTTCCAAGCTGCCAACTGATTAGTGGACATACTCACCTGCATCTCCCATGTGTACCTCAAACTCAACATCTCCATACCCAAGATCATTCATTATCTTTCCTTTAAAACTTGGGTTCCTACTCCACACATAACATCAGACATCTGCTTAATTTACTTCCTCCATATCTCTTGAAATTCTTCTTGCCTTTCCATCTTCACTGTCATGGACTTAGTTCTGGCTCTTGTTTTCTCTCACCTGGATTGTTTCAAGACAGTCCTTCTGAGTTTCCCTGCCTACACTCTTGTGTCTATCATAGCTATCCTCCACACTGCTGTATTAAAATTTTTTTTAAAAAATCTGACTTTTCCTCCCCTGCTTGAACATTTTCAGTGGTTTCACATTACCTAAAAGATAAATTTCAAGCTTTGATTGCATACAAGGACTCTCAAGATCTGAGCCCTGCCTGCTTTCCATCTCCATCCATCACTTCTACCCCCTCCTTCTCCATCTTTTGCTTCAACAATCCTAAACTGCTTGTGTGCCCTGGGTATTTTGTACCTCTGAATATGCTATTTTATCAGTGTAGATTCGTCATGGGTCATATCACCTGATATAGTGATTAAGCGTCGATGTCTTTCATTTCTCCCACTAGTCCTTCTAGGGCTGGATGGATGTTGTCTTCATCTCTGTGTTCCCCGCACAGTACATGTCATTATATAAGAACGCAACAGATGTTTGTAGACCTGACCCAGTGATTATTTTAGCCCACACTGATTCATCCTGCTTAGCAGAATGCTAGGCATTCTGAACCATCTGTACATACCTGCTGCTGCCCACCTCAATTTCTAAACAGTGTGGCAGATCTTTGTATCCTCAACCTTTGGGGGTTTTTTTGTACTTAGGAGTTTATGCTCTGGGTTAACCCAAATAAGACTGTGAAATAGTTTTCTTTTTTTTCCCCCTCTCTAGTTCCAATTGCTCGAGCTGTACTTGTTGACATGGAACCTAAAGTTATCAATCAAACATTACTAAAGGCTGCCCAGTCTGGCCGATGGAAATATGGCCAGCATTCAGGCTTCTGTCAAAAACAAGGTTCTGGAAACAACTGGGCATATGGGTAAGAATAATTCATGATGATTTTCAGTTTAGGTACAGCTACATAGTCAATTAATAAATAGTGTAGTTACAAGTAAAAAGTTGATATACTGAGCAAAGAATCTTTAAATTGCTATTTTAAAATTTAGGGTGTGACTTCACTCAAAAGAAATTCTATCTTACGTATGCATATGCTTCAGGTCCAAATAATGATGAAACCAAGGATCTCTTGCAGTAGGGTTTTCCACTTCTTCGCAGTCGTTCTGCCAACTAACTTATTATCAATATAATATCTTTATCTGGCAGGTATTCCAGCTAGCAGGGGATACAGCAGGGCAGTAGTATTTCCTGGGTTCTTTGGAAAATTTCAGTGCCTAGGGCTCAATTCGAGAAATTCTGATTTAATTGGTTTGACATGAAGCCTGGATGTTGGGGTTTTTCAAAGCTTCCTTAGGTGATTGTAATGTGCAGCAAATTTGAAGAACCACTGTTTAAGGAGTATTGTTAAGAACACCGAATATTATATTGTACCATAAACTTACAGAACTACCTGATAATTGAAGTCTACAGCTAAAGGAGTGACCTATAAAAGAGAATTTCTGTACCCAGTAAATTTACTCTCTTAACAGTCCTATCCACCTGTTAAATATCTTTAACTTGTGTATTTTAAATTTTGTGCCTTTCATGAGAGTTAGTTCACTTCCATAGGTTTAAAAAGCCTTCTCTATTCTGCATTGCATCTCTCTGGTGAAATTGAAAGGTGTTTGTATTTGTTCCTTTTGCACTGCATAGTTACTCTGTTCATGGACCCAGGCATGAAGAATCTATAATGAACCTAATCCAGAAGGAAGCGGAGAAATGTGACTCTTTGAGTGGTTTTTTCATCATAATGAGTATGGCTGGGGGTACAGGATCAGGACTAGGAGCCTTTGTTACACAGAATTTACAGGATCAGTACTCCAGCTCTTTGAAAATGAATCAGATTATATGGCCTTATGGAACTGGTGAGGTATGAACTGAATTTTTTATATTTTGTATTCCTTGCCGTTGAAATCAACGTAGGTAAAAAACTGATCTGACCCTTTCTTTGGAAATGGTAAGTTACTGTGTCAGGAGTGATTATACAATATGGTAGTTGCGTGAACAATTCATTTAAGTTTGCTTTAACTTTTCCAAACTAATGAAGTGTCCCTGTTTTTAAAATTTTCAAAGAAGACAATTGTACATTTTCTCTTAGGAATCCATTCCTGAGTTAATCCTTCTGTCTATAGTATGTAAAGCAGGGACCTTGACTTCATGTTGTGGGGCATCATGCCATTGCCAACCTTCAAAGAATTTTTCATTTCTCTCCATTACAAGGAAATTTCTATATAGGCCCATTTCTTGTTGACCAGCCTAGTAGGAGAAATAATAAAACAGAGGTGAGATAAGTCACTATTGTAAATTATGTAGGAAGAAAGTATGATAGTAATGGTCACCGTTTCTTGAACCCTTAGTATATACAAGGCACTGTTCTAAGTGCTTTCCTTGCATTCTGTCATTAACCTTCACAACTCTAGGAAGCAGGTATAAGTATTATTCCCATTTTACAAATGAGGAAACTGAGGCATAGATAGATTAAATAATTTGTTCAAGAGCATACAGCTAGACAGTGACAGAGCCAGGATTTGATCCCAGGCAGGATGCCCTTAATATCGAACCTCTTAATTGCTTTTCTTATTTCCGACCTTTTTCTCTCCAGGTTATTGTTCAGAACTACAACTCCATTTTGACTCTTTCTCACTTGTACCGATCTTCAGACGCCCTCCTTGTTCATGAGAATGATGCTGTTCATAAGATCTGTGCAAAACTGATGAATATCAAGCACATCTCCTTTAGTGATATAAATCAAGTCCTCGCCCATCAGCTGGGAAGTGTGTTCCAGCCTACTTATTCTGCGGAAGGCTCATTTCACTACAGAAGAAACCCATTAGGTATTTGTCCTTCTGTATTTTATCTGTAGGAAAGTCTTATGTTCTGAATGCCTCAAAGTTATTCTTCATTGGCTCCTCCCCTCTGCCTGAAGATACACTCAGGTCTCCCTCACCTCAAAAACCTTTTTTAAAGAGCTCCTTAGCGCTTTGAAAAGTTTTGAGAAGTTACTAAATTTCTCAAAAAAGTGGTGAATACCCACTTAACTCCATTCTTCAGGATCCTCTCCTTTTTTTTTTTTTTTTTTACAAAAACTTTGAGATATAATTCACATATCCTACAATCCACCCATTTAAAGTGTTTTGTGTTTTTTTTTAAATATTCACAAAGTTGTACAACCATCATTTTAATCACTCATAAAGAAACCCATCGTTGGTTTTTCAGCTTATTTGGCAAGTGATACCTTATCAATTCAAATCATCTAGATGTAAATGACTCCATTATCTGTATCCCCCAGTTCTAATCTCTTCCAGATAGTTACCTGTCCCAGTTTTCTCAGTTGCCTTCTGCTTTTTCAAATTTAGCATATTCTGAATGGATTCATCATTTGTTTCCCTTCTTCTCTCCCTGCCGCGTCCCTCAATTCCTATCACCTGATTTCTCCCACTGTCTTCATATCTCATCAGTATGGTCAGACCTGTAGGTGCCACCTGTGCCATCTGCATTCTTCCCCTAATTCCATATCTTTCTACACTGGCTCAGGGTATCAGTATCTCTCAACTAACATTGCATACGAATACAAGGCAAACAAGCCTCTTTCTAGTCTCCTTCTATTTTGTGGCATAAAAAAAGATGCTTATATCTCCCGTGTTCCCCCAAAACTAAGACCTAGCTGGACAATCAGCTCTAATGAGTCTTTTGGAGCAAAAATTAATATAAGACCCGATCTTATAGTAAAATAAGACCGGGTATAATATAATATAATACAATATAATATAATACCAGGTATATAACATAACATAATATAATATAATAATATAATACCAGGTCTTATATTAATTTCTGCTCCAAAAGACGCATTAGAGCTGACTGTCCGAGTAGGTCTTATTTTCGGGGAAACACGGTATAAGGACATTCCTGTCTTAAGGTGGTCCTAATCCTGCTTTCCTTCCTGTTACCTGCCTCTTCTCCCTGCAGTCCATCTCGCACACTGATCCCAAATGAGCCTCCCCAATGTTCAGATCTAATCCTTATACTCTCACACTCATTCCATGGCTCACGTATTATCTGCCAGATTTGTCAGAACTCCTTATCCTGTCATCCACATTATGCCCTGAACCCTAACTTTCTAGTGTCATTACCGATTGCCTCCTCTGCGTGGCTCCCACCTACTTTTCATCCTACCTCCACTGTTTTTTTCCAATCTGTACTTTCCTGCCCTGGTCCCTTTGCTTTGTATTCCTTCTTCTTAGAAATTGCTTCCTCCTTTCCTTCGTCACCTCTTTTGAAACCTTATTCATCCTTCAGGGTCCAATTCACGGGATATTTTTTCCATAAAGCTTTCCTACTGAGGCCTTTACCTAAAGTAACCCTCTTTTCTCTGAACTCCTGTGGTATTCTGTATCTCTTTTCTGTGTTTTTTTTTTGTTTTGTTTTTTGCCTTTATTATTTCTTTAAGTGTGTTTGCGTATCTTTAAAAATAATACACTCACACACATTTAAGGAGTACAAAAGAATATGCAATCAAAGGTGAGTCTCCCTCCCACCCTTTCCCAGATGCTACCACTGTAACTAGCACCGTTGTATTTCTTTAGAGAGGGATTCTGTCATTTGCATGTTTTGTAGTCCCCACTACTTTGCAGCTTTTTTTGGAGACATGTGTCTTGTTAATGTCTGCACTCCCCACAGTACTTACCATATTGCACATCTGTTCATTCAACTAATATTAATTAACTTCCAGCTCTGTGCCAGGCACTATGCTAAATGTTGGGGATCCAGTGGGGAGCCACTGCAGACACTGTGTTCACTGTGAAAGAGAGACATTAAACAAATAATTACACTAAGAATGTATACCTAAAAACTGAGTCAGATGCTCTGAAGGAAAGGAGTACAGTTCTAAGAAAATGTGTCATGAAAGAACCAGATTTAGGCTGAAGAGGCAGAGAAGGCTGCCCTGAGGACATAGCACTTGAGCCAAGAAGAGATGGATGAGGACTTGGAGTTGGCTAAGCAAAGGGCAGGAGAAGGGAATAGCATGTACAGAGGGTCTAGCATGTGCAAGGGCCCTATGGCTGAAGGAAGCATAGCTTATCAAGAGCAGAGGGAAACCTGTGCTCCAAATACAGGTTTCTAAAGATAGGCATATTCCTGTCTACAGGAATTACTATACCTGTGTTCTTCTGTAGAAGATTTTATGTTAACAGATTCTGATTATCATTTAACTAGATAAAATAAATACAAGATCTAGGAAAAATTTCTAAAGGAATATTTAGGGAACACAGAATGACAATTAAAAAAACATTAACGCTCATGCTTACCTTGTTTTCCTGGGGTTTAGCTAAACATTGCATTCATATTTCCAGTTACTTAGCTCATAAATTCTTGTTTCCTTTTTGGCAAAGTTTGGATTCTCCCTCATGCTAAAATAGGTGCCAAAATGAAGCAAATGCGATGTCTATAATAGACATTGTCTCTGAAATTTTATTTACATTTAAAAATTTAAGTAGTTCTGCTCTAGGAGGAGAAAACACCCAAAGACCATCAAATCATAGTTGTGTATAGGCCAACAGGAACAATGTGGAATGAAAAAATTTAGTTAAGATTTTTTTTTTTTTTCTTTACAGGAGACTTAATGGAGAATTTAGTTCCCCATCCTGAATTCAAGATGCTGGGTATTCGTAACATTCCTCAGATGTCTGAGAACTCACTGGCATATAGCACGTTTACTTGGGCTGGCCTCCTCAAGCATTTGAGACAGATGCTTATTTCTAATGCAAAAATGGAAGAAGGTAAAGGGTATTTTAAAAATATGTAGCCCACAAGCTGGGAAAAATGCCTGTACTGGAGTTCTCAATATAAACTGGCTTGGGCCAGTTGAAATAATGGTCCCTTCTTCTGGCCACGGAAGCTCCAGCAAAAACTCACCAGGACATCCCAGTGCTTCTTAATCATTTCACAGTATCCTTTCCCCCAAAAAAAATTTCAGATGAGTGTGACATATATTTTTATTTTTATTAAAGTAATATATGAACACAGTTTTAAAAAATCAAGTAGTCAAAATTCACTTAAGTATATACCTAAATCTGTTTTAATTTTTATGGATTTGTATCCATAATATTTACAGATTTTATTTATATACAATCTGTTATATGTATATTACATCTCAATTTTTTAGAAAAGTCAAGTAGTTGTCCTTCATGAATTTATAATGAGGAAAAGAGCAGTCCCCTGTCCTACGCTTCCCCATTGCCCAACTGATGCCCTGCTTTCAATGTTTTCAGCTGTTTTCTTCTGGAATTTGCCTCCAACTTCTAAATATCTTGCTTTACTATTATTTGTTTTATTTTCCAGGTTTAGATATTATCAATTGCCTTCCTAAGGTGAAAATTAAGTATTGAATCTTCTTATCCCCCCCCCCCCCCCCACATACACAACACACACACACACACACTCTTTTGGGTTAGATCAGTTTTCAGTGTTTGAATTACTTATGCTATGTGACTATTTTTCACAGCTGAACCATGTACTATATATACAGATTATGTTTTATTTCATGTACATTTTATATTTTCCTCCTAGAGTTGTTAATTATATTTATTTGGTCAATATTCTATGTACCTATCATTAATCTATCCCTAAACTTTTCCCTAAAAACGAATCCCTTCTCAACATGTTCAAACCCAGCAAGTAATTTCATACTCTATCTGCTTGGAGCTATCCCTCCAGGAGAACTTGGTCCTCCTGTTCCAGGCAGCACTGGTTGCTCTCCTGGCTTGATAAGCAACCAGCACTGGCAGGCCTGCTTCATTCTGTATTCTATCCCATTTCCTAGGTGTTATGTCTTCCTTTTTCCCAGTTTATATTATTAATTAATCCCGGTTTATATTATTAATAATTGTATTATTAATAGATCTATTTATATTATTAATAGATCTTACCCTCCAGGAGCTTCCTAAGGAAGAGTACAGGGAAGGTAAAAATTTTAAGGCTGCAAATGTCTTTATTCTGCCCTTTCATCACGTTGACAGTTTGACCAGGTACAGGATTTGAGGTTGGAAATCATTTTTACTTACTATTTTGAAGGCATTGCTCTATGATCTTCCAGCTTCCAGTGTTACTGTGGAGAAGTCCTGTGTCAATCTGATTCATAATCCTCTTTTGTTCTCTCTCGAATCTTTTAGGATTTTTCTCTTTGTCTCTAGCATTCTGGAATTCCTTAGTGTGGATCTTTTGTTTATCTCAGTAAGCTTTATGAGGGCAGGGGTTTTTATCTATTTTGTTTACTGCTATATCTTCAGAGCCTGGAACAGAGACAGCGGGTGTGGTGTCACTGAAGCCAGAGCCTCAGGGGTTTAGCCTTTCCTGAGCACAAGCTTAGGGTGGAGGGGTGCACTCCTCCTGCCGCAGGGAGTAGGAAGGGTCTGGGGCCCTCCTGCTTCTCATACAGATTTTTAGCTAATCTTCCTGTGTCTTCCTCTTTCGGAAGTGCCTGCTGCTTCCAGGGCCTCCACAGAAGGTGGACAGAAGTTTCAGCTTTCCCTGGTCACTAAGTTGCTAACCACTGGTTCATTTGCTTTCCACCTTCCAAATTTTGTTGCCGTTATCTCCTCCGGTTCCCTTTTTAAAAATCCCTCTATTGTCTCGTTATTGAGATCTGGGGAGAGAGTGATAATAAACTGGTATGTTCGGTCTGTCATATTGAACTAGAAATCACTACTTTATACTATCTTTGTAGCATGTTTTACCACGAATTACAATAACAGGTTTCAATGCTCTGAAGGTAGATTCACTTGTAATACCTTATTTTTACAATTTTAGATGATAGTGCCTGAGGTTTGGAGATAAGTAGATAGTTCCCATGTTATAGTAATGCTTCACCAATTTTTTGGCCACAGTACATACCTGTTTTTCTAGCGACACCTGTTAACTTCTCAAGGAACACAATGTTCCTCAGGGTAGTATAAGGCATGCCGCACTGAGCTCTCTTAGGTCAATAAACCACAGTCTGCTTAGTCATTTTACCCTGTGGGACTTTAGGGGGTTAATATTTTCAGTTACAGATAGAGCTTTGAACATACAAATTTTTATATATGTATATGAATATACGAAATCTGACAATTACGTTCGAGAACTTGTTGCAACAATGTTGCTCATCTTTTTTGATATCAGAGGGATCGTTCATTATTAATTTGTACCAACTGAGCAAATAGTGAACCATGTTTACTATTTGAAAGTGCTGAAAGGCTGCCTGAAAAAATTAGACCTGAACTTTTCGCCAACAATTCATGGCTCTTGCATCACAAAAATGCACCAGCTTACACGGTATTGTCTGTGAGGGAGTTTTTAGCCAGTAAACAAATAACTGTATTGGCACACCCTCCCTACTCACCTCAGTGACTTCTTTCTTTACCCGAAGATAAAGGAAATATTGAAAGGAAGACATTTAAATGACATCAGGACATCAAAGGTAATGCAGGGACAGCTCTGATGGCCATTCCAGAAAAAGAGTTCCAAAATGGTTTTGAAGGGTGCATAACTTCCTAAGGGGAATACTTCAAAGGTGACCATAATGATATTCAGCAATGAGGTATATAGCACTTTTTCTAGGATGAGTTCGCGAACTTAATTGTCAGACCTTGATACATCACTAACCAGGTTGAAGAACATAGTTTTAAAAGTCTTCAAATGTTATCAGGCTGCTCTATCTGAAATTTGACCCGATTAATATCACCATCAGCAGTGTAGTACCTGTTTCCACATGTCCTAACAGCAGGAGGAATGAGTGATCCAAGAGGGAGCCAGGTAGAAATTACAATGTCTTTTATGACCTAGCTTTGGAAGTCACACAGCATCATTTCTGGCACTATCCTGTGTGGGAGGGGACCACACAAGGGCCTGAATACCAGGAGGCAAGGGTCACTGGATTCACCTTGGAGGCTGACTTCCACTCTGCCCTCTGTCCCCTAATGAATCATGTCCTCCCATATGCAGAATATATTTAACCCCTCCCAAGGACCCCAAAAGCTATATCCCATTAGTACATCAGTCTAAAGTCCAGAATTCTGTCATCTAAAAGCAGGTCTGGGTGTGAATTTATACTTCCCAGGTGATATTTCTTGGGTATAGCTCTTTGAGTACAGTTCTTCCCCCCCCCCCAACAGACCATGGTAGATCAAGCACAGGATAACTGGTGGACACTCTCTTTCAAAAATAGGTAAATGGAAGGCACACAGGAGTCATTGGTCCATAATCATTCATCAGGGCACATGCTGGCAGTTTCTTGATTAAAATGTAAGTCCTGGGAATAATTTTCCATGGCTTTTCGCTTGCCCGTCTGAACCAAGCTAAATTATCATTTTACTTGTTTATTTATTTTTGTTTTATTTAAAACGTTTTATTTTTAAATTTTATTAGTTGATTTATTTTTGCTAGTTTGAATTAATTTATGCATGTGAGAACTAGAGAGAGCCAGAGTTCTGAGGGTGGTCTATAAACAGACATTTTAAAAATAAAATTAGCATCACATAATATGTATTTTCTGTTCTATAACTTTTTTTTCAGTGTAATGATCTTTTTTGGCCTCCTTTCCAATTCAGTACATTTAGACTGCCTTCTAAATGCCTTCCTCTATTTAATAGCTACATAGTTTTCTACTCTATGTGCCCTAATTTATTATATGCACATAGAGAATCAAGAAATTTTACAAAGCTGGTTGTTAAAACTGTTAGCCCATAACCTTCCTCAATTTTCTCCTTCCCAGAGGAAACCATTTTTCAAAATTCTTTTGCTGGATCTGTTACTGTTTTTATCTATTCATTGTCATTTATTGGTTTTTCAATTATTTATATATTTCCTAAATACTGTTTTATCTATTCATTGGGTTAAAGCAACATCCAGCTTTTCATGATCAAGACCAAGTAAATGCTACTCACAGCTGAGCCACATGGTATCCTGTGATTACTTTTCCTTTCCTGTATAATTTTTAAAAACTTTCTTTGGAGTTAATAATTGCTTTGTTTTCTTGGTTGCTTAGTTTTTCTGTGTACTGTCAATTATTCAACCTTAAGTGTTTTTCTACTTGTCTAAATTCTTTCTTGATATTCAAGTATTGCATCAGTTTCATCTTCTGTAAGAAATCTCTCCTAGAGTCTTCTGACATGCTTCAAGGTGGAGCCTTTGCTCTCTTCAGCGAGTGTGCGTTATGATGTCATCCTGGATATTCTTTTTGCCTGTCTCCTGTGTTGGATATTCTGCTCGAAGGGTTTAGAAGAAGACCCAGTGATCTGGGGGAAAAGGAGGGAGGGGTCATGGTTTTCCTGGTTTTCACTTGATCTCTCTGGTTTCAGTATGTACCTGCCCTTAACTCTGCCTAGTGTTCTCCAGACCAGAGACGCTCAATCATATCTTCTCCAGAAAATAAACCTTTGGTTTCCTGCTAGGCTAGGGAAGAGACAGTCATCGTGATAAACAGACAAGTTTAGCAGCATTCCTTAAGCAGGAGTCAAAGGTAGATGTGCTCTACATGATAGCAAAGCCAGCTTAAGAGCCAGTAACTTAGTGTTTTCACGGATTCCCTTACAGAATGCTCTATCACCAGTGTTCTGAAGGCACAGAGAATAATGATGTGTGAAAACATGGACGTCATTAATGCTGGGTCAAAAAGTGATAAAGTCAATGAATGTGAAAACATTTTAAGAAAACTTTAACCAATATATTTAGTTATATGTTATATATATATATTATGTGTGTGTGTGTGTATATATATATATATATATATATATATGTTAATAAAATGCATGCTCAAGAATGGTATATGATTTTTTAAAATCTAAACCAAATTTACTCTAAAAGAACTCTTTCAATAAGTATAACATTTGATAAGTGAATAATTTAATTGACAATATTTTCGTCATAATATTATCTTTGATGGAGGGAAATATATTATGGATTTATATCCATTTTGTTGCATGAATTGCAAATACTTATATCTATCATTTTTCTTTTGTACATTTTTCACCATATGGAAGTTTTACATTTTTATGTGAGCAACTCCATAAATCTTCTATCAATTCTGAGCCTTGCCTACCCCAAAGATATAAAAATATTCTCTATTACTTCCCAGTATTTTTTATAGTTTTAATATTTAAATTTTAACCCATCTGGGATTTATTTTTATTTTTGATAATGCCCTTTTTGTTACCTGCTTCCTCTACCATTTCAAATTTTATTTGCTTATCGTTTCCTTTTTTATTTTTCGAACATCAGTTTTTCAAGGGCCCAACGTTAGATCGGCTTCATTTCTTTTTCCGTTTGAATTTTTTTTTTTTAAGATTTTTTTTTTTTTTATTGGGGAAGGGGAACAGGACTTTATTGGGGCACAGTGAGTACTTCCAGGACTTTTTATTTTTTTTCCAGGTCAAGTTGTTGTCCTTTCAATCTTAGTTGTGGAGGGTGCCGTTCAGCTTCAAGTTGTCCTTTCAGTCTTAGTTGTGGAGGGCGCAGCTCAGCTCCAGGTCCAGTTGCCGTTGCTAGTTTCAGGGAGCGCAGCCCACCATCCCTTGCAGGATTTGAGGAGTTGAACCAGCAACCTTGTGGTTGAGAGCCCACTGGCCCATGTGGGAATCTAACCGGCAGCCTTCGGAGTTAGGAGCACGGAGCTCCAACCGTCTGAATCACCGGGCCGGCCCCTCGTATTGAAATTTTTAGATGGAGTTAATTACCTTTATTTCTGAGTAATCTAGAAGGATGAATTATTTCATAATATAGCTTTGACAGCATGTCATACTTTTTAATGGTTTTAGTGAGATATAATTCATATACCATATACTTCACCTGTAAGAGTACAATTCAGTGATTTTTTTTTTTTAGTAAATTTTACAGAGTTGTGCAACCATTATCATAATCCGTTTTAGAACATTTCCACCACTCCAAAAAAGTTCTTTTGCCCGTTTGCATTCAATCCCCATTTTTATACCTCTCCCCAAGCAACCGCTGATGTTTTTGTCTCTATAGATTTGCCTATTTTGGACATTTCATTTTAAATGGAATTTTACACTATATAGTCTTTTGTGTCAGACTTCTTTCACTTAACATAATGCTTTTGAGATTTATCCACATTGTAGCATATATCAGTAGTTCAATCCTTTGTATTGCTGAATAGTATTCCATTGAATGGATATGGCACATTTTGTTTGTATGTCCAACAGTTGAAGGACATTTAGATTGTGTTCTGTTTTTACTTTGTGGCTGTTATGAATAATGCCACTGTGAACGTTCATGGACATGTTTTCAGTCTCTTCGGTATATACCTAGGAGAGGCACTGCTAGGTTGATGGATAAATCCGTTCAACTTTTAAAAAACTGCTAAACTCTTTTCCAAAGTGGCTGCACCATTTTCCATTCCCACAAGTAGGTTAAGAGGGTCTCAGTTTTTCCACATCCTTGCCCACATCTGATACTGTCTTTTGGATCATAACCATTTTAATAGGTGTGCAGGGGTGTCTCCTTGTGGTTTCAGTTTGCATTTTCCTAATGACAGGGCTGTTGAATATATTTTCATGTACATATTAGGCATTTGTTAATCTTCTTTGGTGAAATTTCTACTCAAATATCTTTCCAAGTTTTAAATTGGCTTGTTTGCCTTATTGAATTCAGCTTGCCAAAATTTTTGATTTGTTGCATTTGATTTTGCTGAAAATCAATCTGTTACTGCACACTGAATTTTACCCTAGCCTATGTGTAATTTAAGAGTATTTTCTTAATATTTCCACATGACTAGGTCATTTGCAGTCCTATTTGGGTTTTGTGTTTCTACATCCCGTGACATTTTTGTATGTCTTTTGTTTGTTTATAATGGCAGATAGAGTGAAGTTCACCCTTTTTTGGTATATAGTTCTGTAAATTCTGACAAATACAGTGTGTAACCACTACAACAATTGAGATAGAGTATTTCCATCATCCCAGAAAGTTCCCTCATACCGCTTAGTGGGCAGTTTCTTCCCTCTACCCCTAACCCCTAACAACTACTGATCTGAATTTTGTTCCTATGCTTTTGCCTTTTCCAGAATGTCCTATAATTAGAATCATGCAGTATATAATGTTTTGAGTCCAGCTTGTTTCACTCAGCGTGCTTTTGAGATTTATCCATGCCGTTACGTGTATCAGGAGTTAAGTTTCTTTTTACTGTGGAGTAGAATTCTATCATATGTACCTACCACCATCCTTTAATATTCACTGAAGAATATTTCATGCCTTTCTCAGGAATGAGTAGTTTGGATCACTTTAGGTTAACCAGATAATAATTTTGAAACTTTTTCAGAAAAAACTTTATCAAATATAAATTTATATAAAATATACATACTGTAATATATTATTCTTTTCTTGTTCAAAGCCCTTTATAATGTCTCTTGCTTTTTTTTCTTTCTTTTGGTAGGTATTGATTGGCAGGTACGGCCTCCTTTATCAGGACTTCCTAATCTTGGTAAAACGTCTCTCAACAAGGAGCTTCATTTTAACACTTCCATTGCTAACTTACTCATTCTTCGTGGGAAAGATGTGCACAGTGCAGATCTGGGTAAGCAGAAGTTAAGGTGAAAATTAAGATGTACATTTTGGACATATATATGGTACACATGGTAAAAAAAAAAGTCCCTGAATTTATTCTTAGACAAAGGAAAATAATTATGTGTTACAGTAGCAAAAATGTAACATTATCATGTGACTGAACACCAAAATAGAAGTGGTTTAAATAAGATACAAGTTTAATTCTTTCTTCCTGAATCTGATGGCTCTGTTGTCCTTACCTTGTGGGTTCCTCCTTTTGGTCCAAGACATGTATTGGAGCTTCAGCTATCAAATCACCTAGGAATGAACAAAGAAGGGCATACTTCCTCCTCCCAGAGTCACATACCACATAGTGTTTATATCTCTTTGACTGGAAGTGAATCATGTGCCACACCTAACTGCAAGGGTCTCCATGAATCCAGTTAAAATTGGGTTTTCTGTTACTAAAGAAGGGGAGAACAGGTATTGTGGGACTAGTGTTCTCTGTGCCAAGCATTTTGTTACAAAACTTTCAGGATATTGAAAGAGCAATATTCTTATTGGCAAGTTTCTAGATTTATATGATCCTTATTGGGTGATTTTAGCAGTATCAAATTGGCTATAAGGAAAACCAAACAGTCTAGTCCTTGTAATACCCCTTAGTTAAAAATCTAATAACAATTAAAAAGAGATCATTTCAAGTCAATCAGATAGTGAACTATCTTCGTAATCTTCACTTTAGTTTGTTTTTTCATTTTAGATTTTCGAATAAAAGGATATGTAATCTAACTTCTAAAAATGTACCCACAGCAAATGACACAGATGCATAGAGGTGTTCTTGCAAAGATATTCACTGCAGTATCTTTCACATTAACAAAAATGTGGAAACAACCTAAATGCCCAAACAGTAGGAAATGTGTTAAATAAATTATGGTATATTCATATAAGCAGCCTTTAAATATGAGTGATATTTACTGACATGGAAAAGTGGTTCACAACATATTGGTGAATGAAAAATGCGGACTACAGAAGAGCGTGTGTGTAAAATTATATACACAAGTGGGTCGGTGAAATGTTCATGGTTGTTTTCTGCCTGGTGGCGTTTCATCTGTTCAGCTGACTTTTACATTTTCTTTGTAATACTTTTCTGAATGGTGTGAATTATTACTTTTTTTAAATGATAAATGTGAATCATTTATCCAAAAAATAATATAAAGCTAGTTTTAAAAGGCAAAACAAAAGATTATTGGTAAAATGGATAAGAAAATATTTACTGTTTCCAAAATCAATGATTTATGCTGTAGACAATGGCTTATGTTGTTTTACTCCAGGGGGATTTAAAGATCCAGCTCTCTATACTTCCTGGTTAGCGCCTGATAATGCTTTCAATGTGTGGAAAACCCAGCGAGCCTTTAGCAAATACGAGAAGTCTGCAGCGTTGGTCAGCAATAGCCAGTTCTTAGTAAAACCACTTGATGTGATTGTGGGCAAAGCATGGAATATGTTTGCTTCAAAGTAAGTAAAAGATAAATGTACAAATCTTTCTAACCTGGGGCAGATAACATAATGTTAAAAATACAAGGCAGGATTTGGAGTGTCTTCCTCCGTTTGGGCTGCTGTGACAAAAATAGCGTAGACTGGGGAGCTTATGAAGAACAGAAATTTTTTCTCATAGTTCTGGAGACTGGGAAGATGAAGGTGCTGGCAGATACAATGTCTGGTGAACACCCGCTTCCTGGTTCATAGGTGGTGTCTTTTCTCTGTCCTCAAATGGCAGAACTGGGCAAAAGAGCTTTCAAGGTCCTCTTTTATAAGGCACTAGTTCCATTCACAAGGGCTCTACCCTCAGGACCTAATCACCTCCTAAAGGCCTCACTTCCTAATACCATTCCCTTGGGGTTAGGATTTCAACATACGAATTTAGGGGGACCCAAACATTAAATCCACAGCATAGAGTAAGCATGGCTACCACTTCGTAGGTGTGAAACTTTAGGCATGTTACCTCAGGCTTCATTTCCTTGTTTGTATTATACAACGGGTACAGACCAAGAGGCTCCGTGGTGAGGATTACATGAGATAATCATGTAAAAACACCTAGTACAGTGGCTGACTAGTAAATACTTAATAATTGTTTGGTATTATTGTTGTTGCCTAAATGAGTAGTTTCTAAATGAAATGAAACCCAAGTAGAAATTTCATTATAAGGCAGGGACAATAAGCTAGTTCGCCAAAATAAGATCCTTGGAAGAATGGAAGAGATCCTGATCTTGCTCAGTAAGAAATACTGCAAGTTCACCTCCACTTGATAGTAAGAAATGTCCACTTGGTACAAAGAAATGTGTCACCAGGTTTCCTGACCACTGCCATAATTACTGAATGTCAAAGCAAACTTCCTCAAATGATTGGACCAGGCTTCTGGTTAGCTAGGATTCCTATCCCCCCTGCCCCCCGCCCCCCCTCCATCGTGCACATGGCCATTCCATAACCCCCACTCCTCAGGACTGCGAACTCTGTCCTTTCCTGGTATCCTTCTCTTCCCACTCTCATTAAATGGTGGCAACCATTATTACAGCAAGCTAATTCATGTCGCCCTTGCTATTCATTCTAGTATTTCTCCTGTGTCAGAACCTTTTGGAGGGTAGAGTTATTAGGAGGAGCTGGCGTAGCTTCAAATCAAGTATTGTCTGAAAAACACTTGGGCGGCTTCACTTCATTCCTAGAGCTGGATTAATGTGTTTCTGCAGTGTCAATCCTACATAAAACTTCTCAGGCACTTTTTTTGAGTTTATATGAAATGCAGCCATCGCCTGTAGGGTGATGACTATGTGCTGGGTAGACAACCCAATGGGAACCTGCTTCTGTTTCCTATGTGCTGCTTATTGCCACTGGCTTGGACACTGAGAAGACGGGGGGCCTACATACACTTTGAAAGTTTGCTAATCTTTGGAGCAAACATTGAAGCAGATGTAAGCCTTGAAAGAGATTCTGCCATCTTCAAATGTTCATACGCTAGCCGAGATCTATTTATTGTTTGATTTTTGAAGAGTTCTTCATTTGCCTGAAATTTTTTTATTTTACATTTTCTGTTTCTTTTACCAGAGCCTACATTCATCAGTATACAAAATTTGGAATTGAAGAAGAGGACTTTTTGGACAGTTTCACATTATTAGAACAGGTTGTTGCCAGTTACTGCAATCTCTGATCTTGAACAAAGGGGAAAAAGTACCTTACGTCATTTTTGGACAAAAATATTTTCAATACTGCTTTCTCTGTAAGGTTTCAAATACCAGTCTTTTAAAAGCAACAAAGTAAAATGTTGATTCCTTCTACATACTATGCCCACAGAACAGGTGGAAAACCTTTTAAATGGAGAATAGCATGTTTTCTGTGAAAACATCTACTTGGTATTTTAGTTTGTAAGTGAAAAACTGGGTGCTTCTATAAAGAATTGTGGAGACTTGGCTGACATGTTGAAACTCTGGAACCATCCAAAAAATGGATTATTCTGTTTTGTCCCTATGTTCCTAACTCTTCCCTCTTTATTCCAAAAATGATTCAGTTCACTAAATATGAACTAAACTTTCACAGCACAATTTTAAGCTGAGAAATTACAATTCTATCTTTAAATGCATTCGTCTTTGAAATGAATGCTGCGAACCACAAGAGGGAGCTGTTGTTAATGCTACAGTGAGTGACCATCTATTTTGAATATTTTATTCTGTAACAGGTAAGATTTCCCACTTTAAGCAAGTATTTAAAAATAAATGTTAGTATTTTGTTAATAAATGTATAGGTATTTAGCTGATGTGGAAGATGGTTCTACGCTTTCCAATAAAAGGGGTAAGAGCTTTCACCAAAATCACTAAGTTGAGAAAATTATCACC
This sequence comes from Rhinolophus sinicus, assembly GCF_057876585.1. NCBI lineage: Eukaryota > Metazoa > Chordata > Mammalia > Chiroptera > Rhinolophidae > Rhinolophus > Rhinolophus sinicus. The sequence goes on from NC_142512.1 coordinate 28,825,501, forward strand.
AAGGAACTACTGTGCTTGATGAAATTGGCATATACAGATGTGGGTTTCACTCAGAAGGACAAAACACACTTGGAAACTGGCAACTGAGTTGGAGGGGAATGGTGTATTTCAATAAAACACATCACATGCAATGTATTAACAAATGTAAAATGGGAAACAAATAGGAACATTTACCCTTTCTGCCAAATCTACCAGTGGTGACTTATTTTTATTTGGAACAATGACAGTTCACAGCTTCACTGGTTCTTCCTTTTCTTTCCATATGGAAATGATTACCTTTTTGCTGTTTTTCTTATCAACTGTTGCTATGATTTAAAATACTGACCATATCTTATTTCTAAAGAATGTTAAAAGTGGTCTGTTCAGCTAAAAGGCACGCCCCGCTACTGCATTTTGTTAACCCAAGTGTACTTGAAAATAATTAGATCACAATTTTTACAAAATAAAGTTAAAAATAATTGTTTAGCATTGAAGAGATCCAAAAGCTAAATAAAGCATTTTCCCAGACTAAACCAGAATTAATTAAGATGATTTCCCAGACTAAACCCGATTAATTAAGTGAATGATCTCACTAGGGGTTAAGCTGATTCTGAGGAAACTTGCTAAAAGTTAAGCTTAAACAAAGTCGTGAGTTGAAATCATTTTGTATTTGAGAAAGGTACCCTGAAGTACCTTGGGGACAAGTATATTTCTAATTTGGCAACTCATGGAGTCAATGGCAGGTGAATGTTAAAAGTAAACCCCAGTTAGACAGAGCTCTGGGTCCATTCACTTACATGAGTTGACCCTTTTTATGATCCACAATTGCATTATTTGATGTGTGGATACCTAAATATTTGCAAAGTTGTTTTTTTTTTGGGGGGGAGGGTAAGCAGGTTTATTAAAAATGCTGGTATTCTGGGAGGATGGAGGACTCCTGTCCAAAGGCCATTCTCCCTGCAAACTTGTTTTTAACATTTACATGGAAAACTTTTTCTTGCTAATCTGAAATAATACAAATTTTTCCTATTAGAGTTTGGATTTTACCTAAAAAATTAACATAAAGAAGCTGATTCCAAACTTGAAGATAAGGGGTGGCACTGGAAATGTACTTTGTTGCACAAAATGGCTAATCAGCCAGGACAAAATTCAAATCATAACTTCCTGGGCATACAGAAGCTTCGAACATGTCATTTCTTAGATTACTGTATAACTGGAGTCCTGTTTGCACTCAGATATTATCCCACGGAGCCAGGATGCATCCCCATAGGCAGTGAGTACAGTGTAATTCAAATTGTTTTCTATTTTGAACCCTTTTCACTCTCCCCCATTTGTGTTTGTTTTAAAAGCTCTTTAAACTGTAAAACCTCTTCCTTCCCAATTATTTCCTCTTGCTTTGGGTGCTCCCCACCGAATACCATCAGTCAAGTTGGCAACGTATTTCTCCTTTATTTAACCCGTCACTTAGAACTCATTAAGTGTGCCCACAATTCCCTGTTCTCAGTCAGTTCACTCATTCAACCATTATCTTCTATTCAGTGCCAGGCACTCCACATAGTCTAAATGAAGAAGCTTCCGATTTTCTTTGGACGTCTGGTGCTACAATTCTAGCTTCCTCCTTATTGCTTATTATCTTGCCCATGTGCATATCCAGCTTTTTTACAGGAAGGATGTGGTACATGGGAAGAATAATGAGCCGGGAGCTTCAGTCTAGTCTTTAAATTTGCTGGGAAAGTTTCCTCACTGGCTCTGCAGCATCCACTCTGCAGGGTACATACCAGTGATTCTTCTCCTGACCACCACGTTTATCACACTTGAATTCCTGTCCAAAATTTTTAACAACATGCTCCATATGTTCCTACCCCATTATTCTCGCCCCATGAGCTCAAGGTTTGGCAGTCAACCCTTCCGTCCTCGTCTATCTACCTAGCTACCAAATATGGCTTTACCCACAAACTCGTCATTTTTGGCAACTGATTGGTTATTTAAGAGATATTTACTCATCTGTATCAATCACAGTTTCCCATGAGTTTTAGGAATGTGAGCTAAAAAAAAAATGTTTTTACTTTTTAACTAAATCATTTCCTATTCCTGTACTCTTGAAATGTCTCAGACGATACAGTGTCAGCCTTATTAATCAATGGAATTCCATTTGCACTAGCATGAATGCTTGCACAAATTAAGATTAAATAATGTAAATATTTCACGTTTCTGGGGAACACAGTGTGGGGTCAGTGTTGGAGAAGATATGGCATTTAAGGATGAAGAGAGAAAAGAGAGAAAATCCAAATCATTTAGACTCTAGGGAGCCAGTGAGGCAGAAAGAGATAAAAAGGAGAGTAAGGGAGCTGATGATCGCTTAGAAGCATTTCCAAACAAGACTTGATGGGTTTTGAATTATGGACTTTACCCAATGATGAAAAATCTGATCGCTTACAATAGTTTAAAAGTAAACAGTAAGTTAAATTACATGTCAGCAAATTCCATCTTACCTCAATTTATCTCCATTGCCAATGATGGATATTCCTATGGCGCTCTTGTCCTATTTGAATTTAATTATTTACATGGTGAGTACACAAAAATTCAAAGGTTCTGTATCTGTGCTATCCAAGGTGGTAGTCATTAGCCACGTGCAAAATATTAAATTTTGCAGACAATATGAATAAAAGAATGTAAATACTAATATTTTGAATTAATTGTTGAAATGATATTTTGGACATATTAGGTTAAATAAATTATTCAAATTGGTATACCTGTTTCTTTTTAAATTTTAAAATGTGGCCACTAAAATTTTTTAAAATTAGATATATGGCTTGCATTATATTTCTATTGGATAGGGTTATTCCAGACATTTCAGGAGCAAAGTCCTAAGAACTGCAGAAACGAGTGGAACAAAGCTTTTCCTTACTAGGTGAGAGAGGTCATAGGAACATGATAGTGAGAATCATGACATAAGGCAAAAGATGGGTGTTTCCGTTTTGAAAAAATAAAAAGGCTGTTGCTTACGCTTGGCTCATGTGAACAGAATGAAAGAGGCAGGATGTGAGCTTAATTCAACAAACAGCCATTGAACACCTGCAAGGAAAAACACTGTGTTGGGATAGGGAGATTTAAAAAATGAGTTAAACCTGGCCTCTGTCCTTAAGTTCACAATTTTGTATATTCTTGGCTACACAGCATCTGCCTGGCTCATGGTAGAGATACCACATTTACTGAACAGATTAAAATAAATGTCCAAACACTGTAGAAGAGATGTAAAGCTGCAAAACTACAGGGACACAGTGAAGCCCTTTAAAGCTTCCATACATGCAACAGATCTCACAACTACTACATGTAACTAAGGACCTGGAAATAGAATTAAGACTACTTTGTCTCTGAAGCCAACTTACATACGTAAAAGCCACTTAAGACAATATAAATTCACACAGTATATTAAGAGAATGAAGAACTGCCTTTGTTTGAATTCTTTGCCTAACATCTAAATTCCTTGTTCTGGAACTCCAAGCCTTCTGATGTCTGGCCACTCCCCGTCTCCCACTGTTCCCTTTATGTGTGCTATAGTAGCAGAAGCGGACAGAAAAGGCCATTACGGAATACGCACAGATTTGTCTCTATGGTAATGGTAATTTTGTTCAGTAAGGACAGGGACAGAAGAGTCTATCACTGACCTGAAGATACAGATGAGAGGCAGCCCCCAGTTATCCTGCCTGCCCGGTTTGCCCCCACTGCCAGGCCCCTAGGACCAAAAACAGGAGGCTCAGAGCAGTTTTTGAGCAGGACTGAAAAGACACACAGATATCATAGCAATTTCTTTGGGGGAGTATCCTTCTCAGATTTCCTTCTTTTTTTACATTATGCCTTTCTTTTGCTCGCATTTGTAAAACAAAGCCTTAAAAAAACCAAGGGAAGACAAATGATTTTTAAAAGGATGTTAAGGGCCGGCCCGATGGCTCAGGCGGTTAGAGCTCCATGCTCCTAACTCCAAAGTTCTGCCGGTTCGATTCCCACATGGGCCAGTGGGCTCTCAACCACAAGGTTGCCGGTTCAATTCCTTGAGTCCCGCAAGGGATGGTGGGCTCTGCCCCCTGCAGCTGGGATTGGGCACGGCACCTTGAGCTGAGCTGCCTCCCGGATGGCTCAGTTGTTTGGAGCACGGGCTCTCAACCACAAGGTTGCCAGTTCAATTCCTCAAGTCTCACAAGGGATGGTGGGCTCTGCCCCCTGCAACTAGCAATGGCAACTGGACCTGGAGCTGAGCTGCGCCCTCCACAACTAAGATTGAAAGGACAACAACTTGACTTGGAAAAGTCCTGGAAGTACACACTGTTCCCCAATAAAGTCCTGTTCCCATTCCCCAATAAAACCTTAAAAAAAAAAAAAAAAAAAAAAAGATGTTAACACTTAGAGACAGTTTTTAAAGAATGGAGGAATAAGTCAGATGAATCAGAAGGCAGTACAAGGGGTGGAAGGAGCAAGCAGCATCACTGTTTATAAACTATCACATCATGTGTAGGGACTACAGGATGCTGCAGGGTCATTCAGGGCCAGAGTTTGAGGAACGGAGAAATGAAAGACTAAGTTTGTTCTCCTATTGTCTCAACATGCTCTTCTGATCAACACTGCCTACTGCAGAAAAGACTAGTGAATATCACATGCACACACCTACACACACACAGTCTGTGAGCAGCCTAAAGCCTAAAAAAGTGTATGAAGTAGGAAAGCTTTTGTGTATAACACAACTTTTTACTTCCTCCTTGCACAAACCAGGGATGTCATTTATGCTGACAGATTCTTTAGGTTTGAAGAAAATGCAGAACACCTGAAGACTTCTTTGATCTCTACATTTCTCTAAAAGCACTATTTTTCAGCTTCCCTTTTTCCCCCCTATATCTGAAATTGTACAAAGCATTCCCACACACATGCTTTTATCAGACAGGCATCCCATGGTGTCAGATTCCACCGGAAAGCCAGGTATAGTGATACCCCAATTCTCACAGGCTTCGAAAACTGTACACCCACCTGAGAATGGATAGTCAAGTTTTGTACTTCTCTTCCTCACCAAAGGATTATTACACAAGTAAATCTCTTTTTTCTGAACTCTGGTGCTCCTGGTGAGTGGTATAATTGTGGTCATATGTCATTTATTCTGAACGCCTATCCAGCCAAATTCAGTAAGGGTAACTCATTTACTGCAACATGTAAACAACCCCAGCACCAGAGTGGCCAAATGGAAAGCTGCCTTGACCACATGCGCTAGAAGGTGTAATAACTCTGTGATTCGGCCTTTTGGCTTGGCATGGCGAGCTGGGAGGATGCCCTCATACTTACTTGGGAATACTTGTGACATCTGGGTTCTAGGTGGCTGCCACTGCTGTCTAGGCTAGCACTGGAATCTTGGACTCTAGTAGAAATACACAGGAAATCACATTGCCAAACTTTTCTCCTTATAAAGACAATCTATCCAGGAATTACCATCCTCCCAGTTCTCACAGGGAGGAGCCACGGGCTTAGTAAGCAGGATACAACTGGGAAAAGGAAATTTAAAGCAGTTTCCTGTGGCCCCAAGGTCCAGTCACAGTGCCATCTCTTCAAGAATAGTGCTACATAACCATTTAAGGCTTAGATGATCATTTATGGGAAAGTACAGAGGACATAATTAGAGAGTTCTCTAGAGAAGTCCAGTTTCTCCTCTGACAGGGAGAGGTTACAGAGTGGTCTAATGGACAGCATATTCACTGGGGGCCTGGGGTTCGGGAAACCTGAGGTACAGACCAATTAGCCCCACCAGTGGATTGGTCAGTTATCTGACCTCGGAATGTTCAAAACACAGTACATCCCCCTCCCTCAAACCTGCCCCTCCTACGTTCCTGGTTCGCTGACCCTATCCGTTTTGCCATCTTCTCGGGGTTCTCTGGTTCCTTCTTCACCTGAACTCCACCCACCTCCTTTACTCTGGCTTTGCCTACTAGCCAGGATTTTACTCAGGTAGCACCTCCTGCCTGCCCTTGACTCTCCACCACGGCCTCACCTGGGCTCTTGCAATATTCACTCAGCAAATACTCACTGTGAGCCTGCCAAGGGCCAGGCCCTGTTTGGCTCTGGGCATAGAAAGGAGAGCACAACAGTGTCTGCCCTTACGGGGCTTAGGTTCTAGTGGAGAAAACAGAGCAAAAACAAGAAAACAGACAAACCAGTTATGAATTCTGTCCATATTTTAAAGGAAACAAAACGGGGCTAAGACAAAGAATAACAAAGGAAGCTCATGACTCATTGGTCTGGTCTCTTCGAGCCACCCCCCACATAGCTCTCCTACTTGTGCTTTCCTGGTGTCTCACAGGGCTTCCTCAATTAGAATACCTCCCCTCTCTCCACCCCTACCTGGCAATTCAAATGCCACATCCTCAAGAAACCTTTTCTGATCCTTCCTACTCAGCAATTCTCTTCCTCACACCATTCACTTCACTCTACATAGTTATCTGCATATATGTATACTGCCCACAAGACTGTTCAAAGTTCCTGGAGGGGTCGTTTTTCAACACCTTTGTCTCTTCCCTATACCTTAAACCAGTTGAAATTTAAAAAGCGAATAAAAAAATTGTTTCCCCCAGTGTGGCTAATGCCACTACTAGCCCTAACTATTTCATAGAGTTATTATAAAGATGAAATAAAATTCAAGATGTGAAAGTGCTTTGAAAAAGAAAAAAAGGTCAGTACACACAGAAATTGCTTTGTAATCATTATAGCAAGCACCACTCTGGGAACCTGCCCACACAGGATGGCTAAGAATGGAGCTGGCTTTTCCAACCCTTGGTATAAGGGAAACACAAAGGCTGCTCATCTATGTAAAGAGCACAACTTTTGAGGCTGTCACTTTGATGTTTTGTTGTCTCCCTTTCTCCATTATCTACTTATGATCACAAGATAAAAACAAGTACACCAGAAGCTTGGACTTTGGCACTGGGCTGTTCTGCAGAACTGAGTGGCTGAAAGCCAGAAGGCCTGGGTTTGAATTCTAACTGCTGCTTCCTTGCTTATTCCAGCGAATGACTGAACCTCTCTGCTTCAATTTCCTCAGGGGGTTGTAAGGATTTAATGATTAAATACATTACACGTAAAACAACACTGAAAACAATGCCTGGTACAAAGCAATCCATCAATCATTATCAAAGTTACAGTAGTCCAGTGTGCTTCCTGGTACAAGGCACCAGAGGTTCCTGGTTGCTAATCTTGATTGCTGGTAGTGTGTGGGTAGGAACAAAGGATATACCACGGAGGGGATTTAGGGGTGGGAAGAGTTGGTGCAATGGGCAGAATGGCACAGAAGTGTGGGAAGAGTCTCAAGAGTGTGACCAAACAATGAGGCCAGGCACAGAAAGTTTGGGGCTGTAAGTTTAGGGTCGTCATTCAAGTGAAAGTGACTATCCAGAGACTGAGATAAACTGAAAAATGAAACAGAGCAAGGCCTCCTCTGGTTATGTTTGGCTTTTGTCTTTTTAGCTTATGAAGAGGTTCAGAGCATGGTTCTTGGGTGACGTGGTGCGCTGGCCTTCAGCACTGCTGCCAGGGGTGGGCCTGTCACTGATTCCTACACAACCAGTGAGACAACAGTGAACTGACCAGTCTCGTCCCCCACCTTCAGGGAAAGGCGGAACCATCCCTTTTCCCATCCCCAACGGCCTCACTCCACAAAAACAATCCCTTCCGCCCCCCCCCCCCCCCCCCCAGGAAACAGACCAGGACACAATTAAGCAGTGCTAAACGGCTGAGTTAGTCAAAAGTGGCCTGAAGGTAAAAGCTGCTCGTGCTATTCCCCAAAGAGATGTATCCCAACAAAGGGAATGTATCGCAACAAAGGGAAATGCTGCATGGGGCATTGGCTGAGGTAGAGAAAAGGAGACTAAACCAGGCTTTTTCCTCAAAGGGCTTTCGGTGCAAAGCCATCAAAGCAAGTTGCAGATATTTCTCCTTGGAAACTCAAAAGAAGGCTGTGACTGTCAGCTTAGATGGGTGGCCCAGGGGTCCCTTAGATGCCCGGAATAAGCCAGAGGCTTCCCGTCAAGAATTCAGGACTGTGCTCTTCGATACAGACGACATTGTAGAAATAGAGCTGGAGTGTGTCCAAACTCTCTCCATGTCCTTTGAGTCATTTGGAAATGGTTAACTAATGGGTTGAACACCTGGGCTGATTACTCCTGAAGGGGATTTCCACACTCTATATTGTACAATCATCTCTTCCCTTCCCAAAGCAATTCAGTTCCACCCTCTCTGGTGTGCCCTCAAGATTCCAAAATTTCTAACGCTGATTCTAGGCTTCCTAAGTTAGAGCAATAACTGCTGCTGACACAGAGAAACAAGGAGCCAAGCAACTTTGTGCTTTTTAAAGTTTGTTTTGAATTACGAGGAACAGATGTCCAATGTTTCAAAAAGCCACACATTTGTGGATTTGGCTGACAAACCCCCTAAGCTGCACTTCGTTTCTGTTCCCATAGAGTCGGCCACTTACAACTGACTCAGTCTCTCTTGGCCACAGTTTGGACCAGTATCCCAACTACAGAATTAGAATCACAGATCTCAAATGAATCCAGGGCATCTGGGTGGAGAGCGGGGGCCATCTAAAAGTTTTGTTTTTTCCTTTTAATTTAGTAGTATCAACACCCACAGAGCAAACTGCAAGGCTAGTAGGTCAAAGAGAATGAACAGTTGGCACCTGCCTATCTCAGCACCATGCCATTCTAAAGGCAATGAGTAAGCAGGTGTCCAGAACAGGTTTTCCTTATAATCCCTCTTAGGAGTACTGGTGATATATGCAAATACACGTTATTTGCTGCAATTCAAGGCCTCACCCCCAAGGCAAACGCATTACCTCAGGTGAACTCTTGGCCTTGCAGGGAAGGGAGGGACAGGAACTCAAGCCCCTGACTACCAGACATAAATGACTCAATTGCTTCTAGAATTTTAAAGTACATTATGTGCTTTCTTTTCTTGTTGTCTTTGAGAATAAAGGAACAAAACACTTCAGATGCCTGTTTGGTGCAGCATTTCATTTACCATGTTTTGTGAAAGCCGGAGTTTTGATCAATATTAGAAATGGAATGTTACTTAGCTTTCAAAAATAGCTATTAAACTCCAGCTTAGGCTGTTTTAACTTTTTGTGAATACATTAATAACTAATTACTTAGGGATAAAATAAACCAATTTTGTTTTTCTAATAGGAATGAGACTTTGAGGCCTATTGAGTAATAGCTTACATGCTACCAAATTTTTTTTTTTTTTAAACTGTTTAAAACCTATTTACACCCAGCAAATCTCACTGGATAATCTAGATGGGAAGTTTCTAACAAGGAATTAAAAGTTGATAGTAAAATAACTGGAAAGTAGGCGGGGATTATTAACTGTCTTTATAATTAAGTAGGAAGTGTCAACATTTTAAGGTGGGAAGGTTAGAAAAATTATTTTCAATTATTTCAGTTTATTTTGTGTATCTGTGCTTTGTACTTTAGGCTAGCTGGAAACTTATTTTCTTATTTTAAAAGGCTTTGGTCTTATGTATGAAGTCATTAGTTCATTAATTTCTGCTTTTCTCTTTAATTTGTACCTTGGATTTAATTTCTTTAAACAGAGTATATCTACTCCAAAACAAAGGTGAATGTGCTGAGAACATTAAAATCATTTGTTTTGGGAGTAAATACAATGTTGTGAAATTCTTGCATGGGTACCAAATGCTCTTGGATGAGTTAAAAGTGGGAAACATACGAACATTATGGCAGTATTTTACATTGTATTTGATTTAACCCTTAGGACAATCTGGCTATCTGTATTTCTATTTTGGCAGTATTTTACATTGTATCTGATTTAATCCTTAGGACAATCTGGCTATCTATATTCATATCTATTTTTATAGATGAAATCTAGGCTTAAAGTAAAAAATTTCCTTAAGGTCACATGTGTTAGAAGCAGAAATCTAAACCATCATTAACAGACTACTGCACGTGGGGGAAAGTAGGTTTCAAAACATATGGAAAGGCCTTTTAATGCCAAAAGGTTGGGAACTTCTATGAGCTCTTCACATACAGGGAAGTCAAAACACAGCTCACCCCAGGGTACAAGAGGGCAATTGATTATTTAGCTTAACCATTACTTGTACTCAGTGGAGTTGGTGCTGAGTGACTAGTCAAAGTAAACAAGCCTTATGCTGTCCCCCTAAAGCTGTAAGGACAGCACAGGGCACACTGGGAATGTGGGCTGTGCATTGTCTGCATAGGAGCACTTGTTACTACATACACTGAATTAAGCAATGTACTTCAGAAACTTCACCCCAGCATTCTTTTTCTGGATTTTTCATGGAGATAATGGCCATTATCCACATGAAAATAAAACTCTTCCCTTCTCCCAAGCTCCCACTTGATTAAGTATATATAGAAAACACTGCAGTTTCCAAAATATGTTAATTGTTTCAAGGGAGGTGCTTCTCAGTACCAAGGGTATGAACTGCTGATGTACATACTGCACTGTACTGTACTCCCCCAGTCACCGAGAGGAGACATGATACAACACTGCAGATATTTAAGGCACAAAATGAGACCTAAACAAAGTAGAGATGGAATTAGAATTCCCAGGCCCCTCCACTATTTTTTTATTTGCAGTAATATCAAACCATCCATTTACAAAGTTTCTGGTCTCCTACCTGCTGGAATTAACTAGGTATGTCTTTGGGACCATGTAGTGCGTCCACTTTGGTGGATACAAGAAAGGAACAAACCAACCACTGGAACACAAGGGTGGCATACTGCTGCAGCGGGAATCCAGCAGTGTCACCTGAGCATCTCACACCTGAACACTGAGTGGAGGAAAGGAGGAGAGCTGCTCTTCATTTGTTTCCAAAGCAAATTCGTTTGAAAGAGTGAACAAATCATCAAGTCAAATGTTTTAATCACTTAGACCTTCAGCCCAGGACACAAAGTTTTTCTTTTTCTAACACCCTATCCTGAAATAAATTTAGCAATAAAACCCAACGATTTAGTACAGATAGCACAATTCATATTTGCTTTCCTCTTTCCTTTTTTTTTTAGACAAACACCAAATAAAATGAAGGTGAAGATGAAACACAACTGGAAGCTGACATAGAAACTACACTAACCCTAGAGAATCTAAAAGCGTTTGGGTACTACTGCTTTTCAAGTCATAATGCTACAAAGTCCCTGGGTGGAAAACAAAAACAAAAACATTGAGGATAACCTTTTCAAAAAGATTACGGCAGGTTGATTATATGCTTTATTTATTGAGCTGTGGTTATGGAGACTATCCCAATTTTCCATAAAATTCTCTTGACAGTGCTGCAATACTATGGCACAAATGATTCAAAGTACCACTACACATAAGGACCAGAGTTTTTGATAATAAACCATGATTTTGGGCAATGTTTGGATGGGAACATTTGATATGGATGGTCAGATGAAAGATACCAAAATGTCAGACAGCCCATCGACTGCTGTTGCCATGAGATTCAACAGTCAACATCAGTCTGATAAGCTACCCGACAAGGTGGTACAGCCATGGAGATGTCACGACGGTAGGCAAAACAAGCAGACATTCAAGCAGGATTTGATAAAACAAATCAGGCATTTGTGGCCTGTTGAGATTTAAACTACTCTCAACGTAATGTCAGTACCAATTTTCCTAAAGGAAAAAAGTGAAATTGTTTATTTTCCTCCGAAGCAAAACAAAATGACCAAGTTCAACCAGAAATACCACAAAGGAAAAAAAATCATGTAAGAGCAAAACACTCACTGAAAAAGACAAGAAAATTAGGTTACATATAAATTTCTGTTAAAAACCAGAGTACATGCTGAGCTAAAATTAACGAGTAAAGCGCTTTTTTTTTTAATGAGTTATTTCTCTCGCCATTGTTCTTAGATTTGCATACTACCATCTCTCCCGTTTTCACTAATCAAGAAGTCACCTCACTTAGCCAGTCCCTAAGGTGCCATTTCAACAGTGTGCAGCCTGTGGCTCAATTCCAGCCTAACAAAAAAATGCCTTGGCGGTGGCTCTTTTCATGCAAACAAATGAAGGCTTAAACTACGGTTCTAAGTGGATATGGCAAGGCTGTCATTCAATTGGTAGAAGCTAAAAGGAAGTAAAACATCAATACGCTCAAGAAAACAAACACAATTTTGGAATGATCAAAGAGGTCTTTATAAAGTTTTTTCATGACTTCATTCTAAATATACAGAATAAAAAATGGTGTCAGTACATTCATGAGACACCAACCAGATTTTCCTTATACTGTCTCAAAATTTAAAGATCAATTTCCCAAAAGGGTGTGCAACGCATCATAAGATGGCCCTTTTTTGTAGGTGTGAGAGGAAGGGTTGGGCTGGATGGCATATTAAATTTTACCATGATAGACATGCAAGACTGTTATCCAATCTAGTATAATTTATATACATTTTGATGACTTAGAAAAACAAAGCAGTCATTTGTGACAAGCCTAAAAAGCTTGATATATTTAACACACTGAGGAACTTCTTTTATGGTGTCCGGAATTCTTTAATTGTACCACGGGGGCCTTTTGAAAGTAACAAACAGAAGGCGAGTTTCTGTTCAGTTTGCTGAACATCACATTCCACCCTAATAAAATAAAACTTGAATTGAACTGAGGGTGGATACCTTACCTTAATACACAAAGGAAAATTATGCCAGTGCAAAATATGGACTAAACTGCTTTCAGGGGAAAAAAAAAAAAAATAAATTGATCCAGGATGGAAAAGGGAATTTTCCTTCCTGGTTTGGAGTCTTCCCAATTAAGACAGAACCCATCCATTATAATTTCTGCTGTTAAAAAATTTTCCCACTTATTTAGTTTTCTCCTCTGAGCTGAACCGCTGCTGGATTCTTTTGGCATAACTTTGTGCCATGGAGTTAATGATGGACAGGATGAAGTAACACACCATTACAACGACCAACTTCTCAAATATCCAGGACAACCAGTTTTCTCCCTGCAGGAACAAATACAAAACATCCACGAGATACTTTATCACTTCAGTAGTAAGAAAGGGATCAACTACAATATTTTAAGGAAAATAATGAGAATTTGGAGCTTATAACCTATAAAGCCTGAACAATTAAAGATGAAAAGTCTAGTGTCTCCAGCTACTCTGAAATCTACATTCAGACCTTTTTACACCCACTTATTAAGATTTCACTTTGTTGGGTATAAAGTCAATGTTGATTCATATAGTTTAGAATGGGGCAAGCGTGAAGTCATCTCGTGTCTTTTACTACATACTAAAGTCTTTCATTAACTTCTGCTATCTGAAGGCACCACACAGACACTTGGGCAGGATAGTGTCAAGATAGTTATATATTCTTGTTCCAGTATTGGGAGCAGCTTTTAAAATATAAATGTTATCTGCTTCTGAAATCATGTTTGGTCAACTGAGGGCAGCAAAGGGCCACATAAAGAGTATAAGGCTACCCCCAAAAAACACAAAACTATGCTTCCTTCAAGTTTCCCATTTCAGGTTATTGCTTACTCATCTTGTAGTCATTTCCCTTTGTCACAGAACTGCTTACAAAAACGGCAGGCTTAGCTGAAGTTAAAGATTTTATGTTCAGCTATATTAAGAGCCTTGGTTTATTAAAACATGATTATTTTCCCACCTCTGAAAATAGTGCCAAAATGAAGGGAGATAGTCAAGTGACCTCAGTAAGCCCAATACTTTGTTATGCTATACATTTTAACTTTTTAATCCACTCAGGAACTATCACTGCTTATTAATAAATCATTTAAAATCAAGGCAGTAACTCATTCTCCACAACAGATCTATTATTTTCCATTAGTCCTACCCTTGTTTTTGAGAGACGATGTACAAAACAGAAGTTACATTTTCTGATTTAGACAAAGACAAATTTCCCAGTAGAGCAAATCGAGCATCAACTTCTGTTAGGGCAGACTGACAAAGCTAAATGCCTAAAAATGCCAGTGACTGCTGTGAAAGTAGTTTCAGCCTGAAACTGTGGGGGTGGGGAAGCGAGGAAACAGAGTCTCACCTGTGGTGTGCCCATTCCACTTCTGTGGTGAAGCTTCTGCCGCTGGGCTTCCAGGTATTCCTGGAATGGCTTCTGCAGAGATGGCCCTATGCCAGGGACAGCACTGGAAACAGGGTACAATACCCCAAGGAAAAAGATACATTTGGGAAGAAAAGAAGGAAAAATGTTAAAGAAAAATCCACTTACCGCCTGGAATCAAAAAGTAGGGATGGATAGAAAGAGTTTGAAAAAACTAAAACTATCAGCAGAGCTGGTGAAATTTTGTGAAGTCTTTTTAGTGGATAAAAATTCATCCTTTAACAATCCGTTAAAGGAGAAAAATCTCTCCCACCAACATGTCTGGGAGAAAGTAGGAGCTGAGCTCCCTCCTTTTAGCAGGAGAGTGTCCTCAGAGTGAAGCGAGCTTAGCTGATGGTGCATACTGGTGTGGCACAAAGAATAAAATGAATGACTTCGGAGAAGTCTCACATTTATCACCCCCAGTTCCTGTAAGAACTGGTTTGAACCGATTAATAAGGAAATGACTTATGCTTGTGTCATCCCTAGTTGAAAAAGAAACTGCCCGCCCTCTCTCTGACTTGTCCCATCTTCACAGAGGGGGCGGTACTTTCTCAATCTAAGTCCTTATTAGGACAATCTGTGCGTCATCCATTTCCAAAAAGAATGCATTAGCAAATTTGGGAGGCACCTCCCACTAGTCAGAAGTCAGTGATTAACAAAGGAACAAAGAAGGAACTATGAACCTTGAATCACTTCGTGTTTTATGGTAGACGGTTTGCACAGAAACTACAGTACATTACTAAACAACTTGTTCTGAGATGACTGGCATAGTGATCTCTGAGAAGTTTATGCACTCGGAGCTCCCTCTCACCCAGAATAAGTGGAGACCGTGCTGTTAAACCGGTTTGGCAACTGCAGCTACAGACTCCCGTTTTAGAAATGCTTGCAGGCGGTTTTTAAAATGGTAACTTGGGGCAATTTAGAAAACCAAACATCTCTATTTTCTGCACCCTTCATTTTCTCATTGTCATAATAGGGCTACAAGGTAAATGGGTCCAATCTCTTTCTTGGGGCCAGAAAAAAGTATTTCAACATGTGCCTAATGCTCTCCCTTTTAAGTAACTATTAAATTAACTTCACCTCCTCGTTTCTAGAAAAATTCACTTGCTGCTTTCTGTAATAAAAAGCAGAGGAGTAGAGGAAGAGAAATTTTGTGCTACTGTATTTACCAGAAGCTAACAAATACATAACTCCTGGCTGACAATTTTCGTTAATCCTTTTAAATTGTCAACCACCAAACACTTCAAATGAAGTCCTTATTTTGTGTCCAACACTGTAATTGGTACCATGGGGGGGAAAAACTGCAAGAAGTAGTCCATGCCCCCCAACGACTTACAAATCCTCATTATGAGGATTCAACACACACACACACACACCCCAAAAATGATTTGGGGACGAAAGAATTTACAAACCAATACTAAATTTTTTTCATACAGAAGATATTTTCCAAAGGACCTGGGAGGAAGGAGAGATCAGGGTGGCGAGTTTCTGTGTGAAGCTGTCCTTTAATGCACTCTGAAGGAAATGTAAAAAGCCCTGAACAGACTATGTAGTCGAGGCAATGGCTGCAGTGATCAGACCAAAAGACCCGTATGACAGACATCAAAGATGGAGACGGGCGAGGTCTTTCACCTCACAGTCTCAGTCTCTCTCCCCCTCACTGACGTTTAAGTGGCCTTACATTAGTGCGGTAAACCAGAAGAGCTGTATCTGAACTGTGTTGCTGTGTATCAGTACTGACTGACTGCAAAGGAGCAACAACAGTACCACAAACTTTCCCTTTAGGAGAGAGATTTTCCTTATATAATGCGTAAGGAAATAGCTCATCCATTTACACTTGAAACAAACCGCATAAACGGGGGTGGGGGGTGGGACAATTCCAGTAAAATACATACACAAAAAGAGTGGAGATTGAAGACTGCAGATTTGTAAGAACTTTCCTCCAGAAGTTGATTCATTCACACTTAGGTAATTTAAACTCCCAAGGATAACCATAGGGCACACCATTATTTATTTTTTGAAGGTAAAAAAAACCCCAAACAAACAAACAAAACACCCTTTGATTTAAAAGGTTGAAATGATTGTATGCTAATTTGAACAGCTAGGTTGTACAAGAAATGACTTGAAAATTTCCTTTTTGATGTTCTCCCGGGAGCTGGATTTCATTGTGTCTTGTTCTTCAGTTTTCTAACTTCAGACTGGAGTTGAGCAGAAATGCTTAATTTCCTTCAAATTATTCTTGGACTCCAGGGTCAAGTCATTATTTAAACAACAAAATTAAGAACCAAGACCCAAATGCTAGAAAGTGTCTACTTTTTTGTTGTTGTTGAGGGGAATGATCATTCTAGACTCCCTTCAAAATAATTAGAAAAGATAAATGATTTGCCATTGTAAGTCCATGTTAGCTGATAGAGAAAATGTTATTATATATTTATATGACATGCAACTATCAAAGATATATCTTGGGCTAATGTTGAGATTAATTTTTCAAGGTGCTATCGTGTTACATACTTTTCAGTATTTGGTGGTGGGGTGGGAGACGCACTTTCTCACAAAAGACTAGAAAAACGGTTGAAAATAGAGATGTTAGGGTTTTTATAGTTTTTAATCAAAACTATCACGAACAAATGCCAAATAAATCTAAAAAAATTAACATATTTGAAATCTGGGTATTAAGTGTTATACAAACAATTATTTGTCAGATCCTCTTAATCTGTTTTACATATTCATCAAAATTTTAGTTTTCCTTTACCTCTACAAACAATGGCTTAGGCCACAGAAGCCTCAGCTTATACAAAGCACTTTTAGACTACAGTTTTCTTAATTGACACTAAAGCTATTTCAGTAATGGACTAGATAAAAATTGAAATTACAGCTGTCACTATCAACATGCATTTAAGGCAAACAATGCCAGCCCACAGCCTCGAGTTATTTTCAAGCAGCAGACAAAAGTTAAGAGTCCCTTCTGACATTTAAGATTAATTTAAGGTATACATATTGGGGGTGGGTGAGGGTAGGAATAACTGGCATCACAGTTCAGTGGCTTTTTATAGTTGGCTTAGGAAATAGCTTAAATGCCATTCTCTGAAAACCGTTACATTCAGAGTACCCTGTTGCACCTGGCTAAGAACTCTCATCTCAACCCGTAGTGAGTGGGTGAAGTGTTCCATCTGCCATTAGGAGCTGATTAAACTCAAAGTATTACAGTTTTGTGATACAAAAGAATATAAAGCAGGAGGTGAATGAACGTGCAGAATTATTTTTCAGTCAATGGTTGGACTTAAATATGCGCACACTAGCCTTGTAAATAGCCACTTAATCTAGGTGAGAAAGCCTTAAAAAAGGAGCAAAAGAAACACAAAAATTGATCTCATCTGCTTTTCCTTGCTGCAGACGTTCAATATGATAGGCAGAAAAAGCATTATGAATAGTAATATCTTGATATTTATTTTCTCCACACACACATTTTTGAGATAATATAACTCATTAAAAAATAAATTTCCAACAAATTATTCTAACGGCAATTTTTCAACCTTTGTTACTGATTTTAATAAAGGCAAAAAACAAAACAAAACAAAAAAAACCCTCAAAAATTGCAAACAAAAGGGCGGGAGAAAAAAACCCACAGAAATCCAAACCCGAGAGCTCAAAAGTGGGTTTTGTGGGAACAATATTTTGCCATGCTTACATACGTAAGTACAGGGTGTGATCAAACAATAACGGTGAGTGTTTAAATAAAAACAGTTTATTACAGTAAAAGACATTGCCATTAATCCTCCTCAAAATATTTCCTTCACTTTGAACACTTTATTCACCACACCTGGCATCATGCAAGTTCTGGCTCTTTCCCAAAGTCAAAATGACCATGAAAAGTAAACGTTTTGAATCGATTCAGGACATGGAGGCAGTCACAACAGCTCAACTAAGACACTCACAAAAGAGGACTTCCAGAACTGCTTCCGAAAGTGGCAAGAACCATGGGATAAGTGTGTTCAAAGCAAGGGGGAGTATTATGAGGGGATTAATGACAATGTGTCTTTTACTGTAATAAATATTTTTTAAAATATTCACTGTATTTTTTTGATCACATCTTGTATGTGTTTAAACAGAAATAAGATAAACTGCTTTGCAAAATTCTGTCAAGAGTCCTGATCAATATGCAAACAAAATCTATTATTTTTTCATAGTTTTTAATACATATGTGACTCTGCTTCTGGAAATCATTTATCTGGTAAGAAATTTGTATTTTAAATTCTCCCCATATTGACCCATTATAAATAAAGGTCTGCATTATTCTCTGTACCCACAAAAGCCAGAAAACCTTCCAGAGGAAGCACCACCATTAGCAGATGTTGCACAGAGCGTGGGTAGTGTGATTACTCCTGTTTTTCACAATGCTTAAATTTTCATGTTAGTCCTGAGCATACACCCATTCCAAAAATTCATCAGTCATTACTATTCTTGCTTTCAAGGAACCCCTTTCAAATTGTGTACCTCTCAAACAAACTGGTTCACCACATATAAAAAACATACCATTTGATTTACTTTGAATCTCTTCTCCATCATGGAGACAGTCATCAAACTAGGACTTGTTATTAGAAGACCTAAAATTTTCCTGTTTATGATTCTATTTGGGTTTTTCCAGCCAGGTGTTTTCTTGTTACTATGTGCCATTATAAAACTGGGGCACAGTGCCCAATAACACAGAAATAACATGAACTTAAAAATGGATTTGTCTTAATTGTTTAGCCCTATTTACACGGGGACTTTAAAAGGGTTAAGCTGTTGAAATGCCTAAGGGACTTAAACAGGTATTAATACAGTAAATTTTGTATTTAATATCTACCATGTTCCTTTCTTAACCACTTTTTTGGAGGATCTTAGCATTAATGTGATTGTGTAAGTAACACAGGCTTTCCAGAAAACATACTGTCTGACACAGGTTCCCGGTACCATTCATTATAGGGTAATAAGCCTTTAACTTTCTCAGAAAAAGTGTGGGCACAATGGTTTTTCACCTTTGTTTCACTGCTTGTGAAGTACTTTGAGACTGATTTATTTAACATCCTTCTGATGGTTAATCAGAATGTCTAGGGTGTGATTAGTCAAAGCTTTGAAAACTTCTAAATCTGAGAAAATGTGTTTTTTTTTTAATTAAAGTTTACTGGGGTGACAATTGTTAGTAAAGTTACATAGATTTCAGGTGTACAATTCTGTATTACATCATCTATAAATCCCATTGTGTGTTCACCACCCAGAGTCAGTTTTCTTTCCATCACCATATATTTGATCCCCTTTACCCTCATCTACCACCACCCTCCCTCTTACCCTCTGGTAACCACTAAACTATTGTCTATGTCTATGAGTTCTTGTTTCTCATTGTTTGTCTTGTTCTTTTGTTGTTTTTGGTTTACATACCACATATCAGTGAAATCATATGGTTCTCTGCTTTTTCTGTCTGACTTATTTCGCTTAGCAAGAAAATGTTTTTAGAATAAGATTCAAGTCAGGGGTAATATTAAAAGACAGGGAGGAGAAGGGTTTAATCAATTCTACCGCTGCTATAATTCAGAAAGCATAGAGAGCTTTTGAAGTAGACTACCAATAATGACAAGTACTTTTTGATAGCGGCTTTTAAGGGCAGAGGAGCCTAGATCAATGGTCTGCAAAATGCACAAAAACAAATCAAAAAAGAGAAAATAAAGATTAAATTTAAAAACTTATTTACTTTAAATGTTTTGCTAATTATGATGGCTTTCGTGCTTCCATTAGTGACTATTTCAAGGCATATTATACACTTGTCCTTTATTAAGATTGATAATTACTGAGTATTTTGACTGACTTCTATAGACATATACTAGGAACAGGTAAAATGTCAATGCTGCAATTATTTTGCTGTTTCTTGTGGGTCCTTTCTTAGTATTATCCTCCATTATCTATAGGAAACTTTTTAAGCCACTCGTCTGTCTGTGTAGGTTTAATTAAAACTAGGAACTACAAGCTATAAATCTGATTAATGGGGACAGAAAACAAAATTGCAATGTGCCCATTTTAAGTCCCTTTTGTACTGTGGAACTCCCAGTCTTCCCCAGCCTCAGTTCTGTAATCTTCTGCCATGTGGACTGAGGGAGCACCTTACCATCAGACTGATGGGAAGCTATATCCTCCTTGTATGCATAGCCATGTAAGTTACATATATGTGCTGCCATAATAATGTTACATATGTTTCAAAAATACACAAAAAGAAAATAACAAAGGTTAAAATAAATATAAATGGAAGTCCTATAATTTTAGTACCACTCCAATAGTAAAGATGACTGGTTTAGACCATGAAGCTAAACTGCAAGGGTTATTATACCTTGTTCCCAAAAGGTAAGAAATACCTTGAGACTTAGTTAGCAGATCAACTCAATGCAGGACTGTCAGGTAACATATTAGAGAAAACAAAAGCTATTTCTACAAAGATGTGGACTGGATCTCTCTTTTTCGCTCATCCTTCCAATAGGCCACTATGAAGAGAGCCTTAAAGAATCTGGATGGTCAAACCTCAAGAGATTGAAACCCTGTGCCCACAGTTAAAACTTGTAATTATGTTTCAAATGAATATCAGGATCTTTCAAATTTTCTTGATTGAGTGAGGATTACTGTATGTAAATCAAAGATCAAATTTATACTCTGACTCCAGCGAAATCTATCAATTGAGATTTGGCCCAGGAGCACGGGTGTAGAGCCCTAAATAGAAGACAGTCCTCTTCTAGACTGAAGCCAACAGACTCTTCAATGATACTAAGTAGGATGTATTTTCAGTGATTCAATAAAAGCCCCTCCCCATCCCATCCCCACTATATGCTTATCTGTCTTTGGTACAAAAGAGACAATGACAATGACTGCATGATAGAAGTTCAGTAACAAGATGGACTAGCAATTCCCCTTCTTAATAACAGTCTTATTAATAATTCTTTGTTTTCAGAAATGTGCACATTTTAGTCAAACATTATAGAGTTAAATTTTCCGCCCCACCCCCCAGGCAGTGAGCTAAACAGGCTTAACGGTTAGTATTTTAATGAGTTGTCATTTCCTGTCTGATAACGATTCTCACAGTATTTAACCACTGACTTCTCTAGCCCAACCAATACTAGAGCTCTATTCACAGTGACTCAGAATGTATCTCAGGCTCTTGGCCTGATTCAACAATGACAGATTGCCCTCCAAATGAAACTGTCTTTCCTCCTAAGGTAGAAGGCTCTGGAGCGGGGAAAGTGGGAGTAGTTTATCATGCAATCTTTCTGAAGAAGTCAAAGGCCATCATGCTGACTTCCACTAATATCTATAGGCTTTCAGTCCTCAGAGATTAGAGAAAGAAAAAAGAGAAACAAACTGATATCTTATTAACCCAGGAACATGACAAGTAAATGAACTGGTGTTAACTGCAAATCAACTTTAACCTAGCAAAAATGGGATCCAGTAATCCCGGGTGACATGAATGAAAGTGTTATTTAATTTTCTCGCTTAATTGAATGGAGAATCTGAATCTTTGAAGCTGATATTATAAGAAAAATTGGTAACTGATGTATTCTAATTGCATATGGATCTGAAATGTGGTAGCCCCCCCAAACCAAGTTCTTTTACATCTCAGAATGTCGGAAGAGTACCTCAAAATAAATTCAGAATAAAAAATACGCGATACATAAAAAAATCTAGGTCTGTCTCCTATGTACAAGTTTAGGTTGATAGTTTCTGGCACCGTTTAAAATACGTTGTGATTCAACCTCAGGATTTGGAATTAAAACATCTTGAATTTCATTCACATCTGTGCCCCTTTCAAATTATTAAAACCTCTTTTGTACTCGTTAGTCCATTGTGTGCAGACTAGTATTATAAACACACGACACCATCCATTTCTTAGTGGCTGTGTAGAAGGAAGACCACTGCTTTATCTAGAAATATGAGGTGTATTGTTGCTACTGCTTCACAGCATATTTATATTACAGGTGTCCTTCAAAACAAGAATTTGCAACTGCCCTTGCATTTGGAATTATATTCTGTAAGAGTCAAAACGGAGGTAAGAGCTCCTTATTATAAGCAGCTTCTCTTTGAAATACGCTATTGATGGGGAAACTGACCTTAAAATGGTTCCCTGCCACGTGGGACTGAGCTAAAATGGTGGCCCAAGCGGGGAGAGAGAAGTCCCAGCCTAAGCCCCAGCCCACTTCCGCATAACCCCCCTCCAAGCCATACCTTGAGCCAATCACCAGACGACACCTACCCCTTCCCCAACTCAAGGAAGTCCCCAACCCATAAAAACCTGCTCAAAACCTTGCTAGGGGCTCAGTCTTTTGGGAAGGATCCCGCTGAGCCCGCCAGTGTAATAAAGCTGACTCTCCTAACTCTCTGAGTGCCACTTGGGTTCTTTCTGGTCTTGGATTCTGCAACACTATCATTAAAGGGAAGCTTTTGAAAACAAAACCTTGTTTTAGAATGTGGACTTGAGCAGCACCAGCCAAACAGGCATTTATGTTAATGAATGAGGCCAGCGCTAATGAAGGAGTGGTCTATAAGAACCAAGTAAAAGTGACTGGCTGCTAACACAAAACCTGTTAAAAATCAAATGATTTCAGTTACAGAAAATGACAGACTGGTCGCAGCTTTATATGGTGACAAAACAATCTGTGACAGGCTTGAAGACCCACTGAGTTCTAAGAATGAAATAAGCAATAAGGACCCATAAGACCCAAAGGTCAAGAATAAAGAGTAGTTTGCAGAATTTTAAATTTAAGGTAAAATGGCTCAGAAGCTTATTGGCCTTTAGATCATTCAAAGTGGCATTATGATGAGTGGACTAAAAAAGTGACAGTAATGATTGGAATTCAATGTCATCTAAGAACAACCTAGTTATTCCAACTATTACTTAGGCAAAAACATCACTATATGCAGTAGATAACTAAGAAAAAAAAAGTCACGATCTCTGCCCTCAATGAACTTAATCTAGTAGGGCGATGAGACAAAAAGATCCTTTTTAACCTAAGTACAAAACCAGTAGATCTCGCTCTCAAAGTAACACCAGTAGTAACTAGTTTCAGCTAGTTAACAAATGTGAAATAGAGGAGTGTGGACAGAAAGAATTCATGCTGACTCCATATCCAATTCACAAAGCAGCCATTTGAAACTGACAATCTCCTCCAAATTTTCCACTTCAAGCACATTACCTCACTGATTTCTATAGTGCTCCCACAATGTCCCTTTTCTCTCCCTCAAAAGATCTTAGAATCTTTACTTCTGAAGGAAGAAGTGGTTAAGGAGGATAATCAATCCAGTCAGGCTTTTAATCCTATCTCCTTTCATCTTGCTATTTACATGATTTTAACTTCTCTGTGCTTTAGTTTCTTGATCTACAGCAGTGATAGTACCTTATAGGTTTTGTTATGCATATTCAATAACAATGTATGTAAAGCATCTGACACATTGTGTACTTACTAAATGCTAATTTCCAACCCACATCCTTCCTTTTTTTCATTTGTATTTTCCATCTCTAGCTTTTTACTAGTCTTTTCCTCGGCCTAAAATACACAGAGGTCTCATCCAATAATGAATGAATGAATTCACTTAGTCAACAAATATTTACAGAACACTTAAAATGTGTCAGGTATACCATGGCCTATGTTTTTTTACCCAACACTTCTATGTAATCCAATATAATTGGGTTTTAGTTTTCACCATTCTACAGAAATGCTCTAATTATGGTTAACAGTAACCTAATAGTAACCTCCATTTCTCATCTAACAGTCTAACTTCAGAATTCCTCTTTAGCCTTTAACTATGCTGCCTCCTAATATCTGTAACAAAAATATAGAAGAGTCAAAAGAGAAGATAAACTATATGAAGAGGACATGAAAAGGAAGGAGTTTATTACTGTTACAAAACAAAATTCAACTGTGTAAATTTTAAAGATCTTACTGACTTTATTCTATAATTCATGGATCAGGCAGCATCCCATCTAGCAGGAGCTCTGAAGAGGTGTATAAAATGAAAGTTTTACAGACAGAAGGAGGATAGGACCAGGAAGTTACTAGCAAAGAGTGGATTGTTTCAGGCAAGGTCACCTTTCTTTGGGGGACGGCAGGGGTCCATCAGGCAGGTTACCTTACCAGTGCTGACCAGGTAATTACAGATTGATTGGTTTGATTCCACTCCTGGGAGATGCTGAAACTGTAATTAAGTTAGATATTAAGTCTCAGTTTGGCGTCGTGTGCTTATTAGCACAAGTGACTCCATTTTGGGCCTGTTGTCTCTTTTTTTAATACTATCTGAATTACATAAGATTATATTAAAATCAGTGTGTACAACTGAATCGCAGCAGCTGGGGTCTTAAGATCTATGTGTCCTTTTTCAGTTAATACAAATATTTGTGTTCCTCACTTCCATAACTTTTTCTGATTATTTTACAATGATCGAAGTCAAAGAGAATCAAGTACATGAACCACTTTATATTTGAAAATGAAAGCACATAGATTTTCTTTTTGTAGAAGAAAAAGTCTGGGACAACATAGCTCATTCTGACCACTTGTCACTGAGTGAGGAACAAGAAACAGCATTAAGATTCAAATACTTAATTACTCACTGGTTAAAATGATATCTTATGCCACAGGCAAGTACAACTCTGAGGTCAAACATCAAGTTTACTCAGAAACAGGAGACAGCACAGAAGAGTATGGAACATTCTGTATCTAGTAAAAAGTCCCTGCTCCAGCCAAGTCCCATCCCCCAAGTTCAATGATTGAGTTATGGAAACTTTCTTGTGTGGTAAAACTGGAGACTTTGTCTTCTAATAAGACCCTGGCAACCTGACAATGAGCCAATGTTCTGTATATGGTTTGTTACGGGTCATATGCTTAATGTTATTTTCTGGAAATTCTCATCTCTATTTGGTGAGAATACCAGAACATGTCATTTTAATCATGGTTTTAAAGCTAGACTTGGTTCTGTTTAAAAATATCTCCAGGTCTCTCTCACTGGAGGAAGGCAATAAATATAATGCCTTTGAAACTCTTAAGTTACCTGGTTCTTGGTACTGTCCCCTGACTTATTTCCAGCCAGGATACCAAAAAGTGAAAAACTCCACTACATGCCTAATCTTTTTTCAGACCCATCTTTCTGTCCTCCTGCCAAACATACCATCAACCAAAAATCCTTTTCTAAAGGCTATTATTTGTATTCTAATCTCTCTCCGAATATCTGATTCATTACATCTGTTCAGATGTCCATATATAACTAGACAAACCCTTTGATTTAGGAATAGATAATTGGGATACCTTTCTCTAAACCTAATGACATTGCCAATTACTTTCCAGAACTGTCCAACAAATAAATCTACTAATTACTATTTCCGAGGAGAATCATTTACTTTTACAATTACAGTAAATTTTGAAGGTAGGGCTTACATTCTCTCTGGGACCTTAGGACTATCATACAAAGACATACTGTACTAAAAATACCACGGGCCCAAAGCATACTTACTTAGGGCATCGTATTTCGCTAGGCCACTCCATGGGCATTGTGACTAAAGCCCTTTGGGGAAGGATATTTCCTTTAGTCATCAGTATAGCATTCAAACCTGTATAAAATTAATACTTAAACCTCACCACCGGAGATGTAATGGTCAACACTAACTGCCACGTGGGGGGAGGTGAGTAACCTGGCCTGGCACACCTGTGGTGAGATTTTACCCAAGTTTGGCCCCTAGACAAAACTAAGTTATCTTAAATTATTGAAACTAAGTTATCACAACAAAGGGTTATGTTGCTTATGTCCAATCTCTCTTTCCTTTTCCTTTTCCCTCTTTTGTGTTGTCCCTTTCATCATCCCCTTAGACTACTTACTATGTGCTCAACACATCTTACACTAAGAAGATGTGTACACTAAGAACTATGTGTACACATCTTACACTAAGAAGCTCCTGTTGCTCAGAACAGCAAAAAACATGAAAACATTCCAAATGCCCATCAGTGAGAGAGTAGGTGAATAATTCCCCAATGGAATAATATATAGCCGTCAAAATTAATAATCTTCAGCAACACACAATATATCAGCAATATAATATGTGAAAAGTCCCAAAAGGTTACATATAGTATGAACTCCTTTTTATGAATGAAAAAAACTAAAATAAAAAATTATGTGAGTTATTTATAACCACTTAGAGCCCATTTTCTTATCAATAAAAGAGGGATAAACACCCATCTACATGGCTGCAATTAGAAGTAAACAGTAACAATAATAATTGTATGTAGAATACTCATTATGTTAAAAAAAATTGTATCCTCAAGAATTATTTGTGTGGCAACATGGATGGACCTGGAGGGTATTATGCTAAGTGCAGTAAGTCAGACAGAGAAAGACAAATACCATATGATCTCACTTTTATATGGAATCTAAAGAACAAAATAAATGAAACAGACTCAGATACAGAGAAAAAACTGATGGTTCCCAGATGGGAGGGAGGATAGGGGGCTGGGTAAAAAGGTGAAGGGATTAAGAAGTACAAATTGGTTGTTACGAAACAGTCATGGGGATGTAAAGTACAGCATAGGGAACATAGTCAATAATTTATTATTAATTATGTATAGTGCCAGGTGGGTTCTAGATTAATCAGGGGTTCACTTTGTAAATTATGTAAGTCTAACCACTATCCTGTCTGTGCACCTGAAACTAATATAAAATAACATTGAACATCAACTATAATTGGAAAAAAACCAAAAACACTGAGGTATGCTCATATATACTTTGATGAAAAACTTTGTCCCGGTTAAAGGCATTTTACTGATCAGAGAATAAAGTAAAGAAATGACAACTTCCTGCAAGGAAAAGAATGCGTTCCCTCAATCTTCCCCAAAAGCACACAAAAACAGTTACTAGTAGTAGTATACCTTTCTATCCGCAGTCAGTAGAAATTTTGGAAAATGAGACATTAAGAACACAGGTAATGCAGAACTTCAGAGGAAAGGCATTTTAAAAATCCACATGTCTTGGAATGTTAAATCACTGAATTGAGTATGTTTCAACTAAACTAGAAAATATTTTGATATAGGACACTTCACATTTTGACTGGAAGTTGGAAAGATTATCAGTAGTCTCCTAAACTGGGAAAAGAAACGCTACTCTACTCCTGTTGTTTGAAAGAACAGCAAATAAAAGTGGACACAAGCAAGTAACTGTGGCAGAGTTCATATTCAAATCTAGATTTGTTTTCTCTGAAGCCTGTGTGTTCTCTTCATCTTCAACTCCATAGCTGTCCTTACTCTTGAGATTAATTTTTCTTTCTTTCTTGCCTTAGTGTCTCATAATTTTATATTTGAACAGTTGCTGCCTCTTTTTTGGTCTTGTCTTTTGACATTTTTTTCTCTACCATGGCAATTCATCACTCCCTTAATTGTAGGCACGAAAATTTTAAATATTCTTCAAAAGGTTGTATTCCAAAATTTACTAGTTTACACTAAGAAGATGTGTACACTAAGAACTATGTGTACACATCTTACACTAAGAAGCTCCTGTTGCTCAGAACAGCAAAAAACATGAAAACATTCCAAATGCCCATCAGTGAGAGAGTAGGTGAATAATTCCCCAATGGAATAATATATAGCCGTCAAAATTAATAATCTTCAGCAACACACAATATATCAGCAATATAATATGTGAACAGTATTAAGAGGGAGGAACTAATAATCAAAGGAGAATGTCTCTACAGTAAGCTCCAGGCCGTATTTTGAGTTCAACTCAGCAATGGGTCTACGGATTGTGACTGCTCTTCCTTTTCTGCAATAAACTGCTAAGCTACTCATTATGACACAAAATAATTTTAGGTCTACTGCAAATTCATTCTCCCTGTTTTAACTTAATTTTCAGTTTAGGTTTGATGAGCCTATTTATGAGTTATCATTTGAACATTTACTATTTATACTATTTAATATATTATCTTGAAAAGAAGTTGAGGTAATCCCTACAGACAGTGCTGGGGAAAAGATGAAGATATCAGGACATTCCAACATATGTCTCCTGAAAACAATTTAAAAAATATGACACCACCCATCTAATTCAATAAAAATAAGAATTCAGTAGGTCTTAAATACCTTAGAATAACTTTATGCAAAACTTTCTTTAAGAAGAAAGGATCACTGGATTTTTTTGAGGGGCTGCGCTAGAGGAGATAAGGGTAAGGAACTACTGATTCTGAAAAACATAAAAAATTCTAACTTTAAAATGTCAGTTTAAGTTTAAGTACACCTTTTTTATTTCTATTTACTGTAGATAAGTAATATAATTTCTTAAAAATTCCAAAGGCTAGAGTTTTATATAATTTGCTAATTTTTATTGGCCAGATCTTTATTTAGACACCATGTGTTCATTTATTCACCAGGTATTTATTTAGCATCTGCTTTATGTCAATCAAGATGCCAAGTGCTGTGGACTGCGTGGTGAACAAAAACAGTCCTGGCCTCTGTCAATAAAAAGCTTACAGGTTAGTGGGAGGAAAATAACCACACACCCTTAAACACAGACATAACAGTACAATTGTCAGTGCCTGTAAGAGTGTATTTGACCTAGTAAGGAAAGGCATTTTGTGAATATAATAGTGGAAATCTAAAGGATATTATCTAGACCAGTGGTTCTCAGTGGGTTGGTGGTGGTAGTGAGGGTTTACTTGCCGTGGGACAATTGGCAATGTCTGGAGACATTTTGATTGTCACAACTGAGACACTGTGGGCATCTAGTGAGTAGAGAACAAGGATGCAGCTAAAACATCTTACAACACACAGGACAGTCCCCCACACAAAGAATTATCTGGCCTAAAATGTCAATAGTAGAAATGTTTTCTGAGAAACCCTGAACTAGGCAAAGGAAAAAGCACAAGCCAAGATCAGTGGTAGCTGACTCAAGCAGAGAAAACTATAGGGGACAAATCATACAAGGCTTTATAGACCATGTTAAGGAGTTTAAGCTTTTCTTAAAAATAAAGGGGGAAAAAGTAAAGGGTTTCAAGAAGATGATGAACTGGGGGGTGAGGACAGTGGTGGTGACCTGCTCAGATAAAAATTTTTAAAAAGTTACTAACTGCAGTATGGTGAACAGATTGGAAAGGAATGAAACTGGATGTGGGTGGATAACATAGGTGACTAACTAATCTATCTTCTTAGAAACTCCAAAGGCTGGAAAGACAAAAGGTGGTAGTGGTGAGGATATAGAAGTAAACAAGAAACTTCTTTCTAAAATGTTCAGTATGGCGAAAGGAGAAAGGAAAAATATAGGATGCTGCGAACCCAGTCACTCCTACAACGTGTGGGTCTGTGTGGCATTTAGCTACATGTCCTTCAGAATTCTCTCAGGGCGCAACAGTAATCTCTAAGAACAGATATGAAACATCTTCTTTGTAGTTAAAAAATAAAGCTGCAAGAATAGTCCTTCTTTCTTTTCAAATGCCACATATGGTTACTTGTAAAGCACTTTTTTGTAAGGATTCAAGCAACCAAAAACTGGAGTAATTAAACTTTAATGTACAAGCTATAATTCACATCTATAATCAGAAGTTTAGGAAGTAATAAAACTAATAATGTTTGGCTCCACTGGGTATATTCTCAAGATATGTTTTTCCTCAATTACTACTAAATTACTAAAACTAACTAGAAAATATTAAAAAGTATTTTATTATAAAAATATCATTATAAAAAAGAGGAAATATATAATATACGGCTTAAAAAATAAAATTAATACTCATGAACCTCTAAGTGGCAACTTTTTAAAAAATAGCAAAAAAATTTCACAAATGTTTTGTTTTATAAATAGCTTTTAAGATAAAGATTTATTTTAAAACCACACAAAGGGTATTTCGACTTAATACTTTTCCACCATTGGGCAGTTATACTATCAAATGAAAAGAAAACCTCTCAGCTATAAACACTGAATTAAAATCATATATTAAAAAAATCTCATTGAATATATCACTGTATTCACATTCCAATTGACAGTTAATTTGACTAATCAAACAAAATGAGTTTTTCTTTACTGTTTTATCAAAGTCAACTCCACAAATTTATGACATTATTATTTAAAGTTTATGTTAAAACTGGTCTTACTTCTGTAAATACAAAAATGAAAGCTTTGAATACTAGCTTTTTAAAATAGCCTGATTTTTCTCTAACGAAGTAACAGGTTCAAGACATCATATTATACTATCTTATCATATCTTATTTAATTAAATGTTAATATTTTATGAAGGTTTCTTTTTAAATTAAATGCAACTGTGTATCTGGCTAAAAATCAAGGCACTGTACTATAAAGCACTATTAAATTGTAATGACACACATGCCTTTTATATAAAGAGAATTTCTTACTTCTTTGGAGGGCAACAGTCTCCAACTCCAAAGCC
The DNA here is from genome assembly GCF_057876585.1 of Rhinolophus sinicus. Lineage (NCBI taxonomy): Eukaryota > Metazoa > Chordata > Mammalia > Chiroptera > Rhinolophidae > Rhinolophus > Rhinolophus sinicus. The sequence goes on from NC_142512.1 coordinate 28,856,006, forward strand.
TCTTTCAAATCAAGAATTTTATGACTTGATACATGTTTGGTTTAACATTAAACAAGGATAATCTGAGCTTTATCCTTCCCTGCTGCAGGGCAAGAGGGTCTTCGTCAATTTAACTAATAACAGGGCAAAAGTTATTTCCTCAAAAGGAGAGTTATCTAACAGTTCTAACCCAATAAAGTCTTTTATACATTTCCTCCCATTCAAACGGTGATATTAATATTAGTCCTTAAAGAATTACTCACCCAATGAAAGCCACCATCTGCTCCACTATGTGTTTGCTGAATGTTATTATAACAAAGATTTTCTGTAAAGAAAACACCAGTTACAATAAGTATTTCTCATGAAAAAAAAAAAATAAATTCACAATTCTGGTAAGTCTAAAAAGGTGAGGTGCTGCCTCTAATTGCAATCTTTAAGATTCTTTATAAAAAAATAAGAAACACCATTTGCTGCCTACGTGGTATTTTAAAGATGTTTTTCCTTAAGCACTGTTCTAGACTTACTGAGATACATGACCATGTCTGAGGGAAAACTATGAGTCATGAAACCCAAGACTGGGAGGACATTCCACATGTTTTATGTATCTTAGAATGGTGTATACAACTGAAATCATGGGTTCCCATATAGCCCCCACTACTGAAATTAAAGCTGATCAGCCTGATGACAGGGGCTTGGCTAAATCTAATCCAAAGGATCTTGGAAAGACTACATCCTTCATGGAAGTATGAAAATTCCATTTTTAGATCCTGAATGAGCTTGGACTTTCAGGATTAGGACACAAACAAAGGCATCAGCAAATTATTGAGGATCTTTATTAGACCCAGGTCATTTTCAATTTGGTGTTACTGAGGTACTCTCCATTAATTAAAGATGTTGATACCTTATCTTTCTGACAAGTAAAGATGCCTTTAGGGCTAACGGGTAGCAAATATTCTTTTTTTTTTTTTAAATATTCTTAACTCAATTCAACAAATGTTACAAAAAGTACTATAAGGAATTATTACGGGTTTTCAGAGAACACAAAGATGAGAAGAATACTTCTTCAATGCCCTGAAGATATTGACAATTTTTTTCCATACACAGTACAAACATGGTAAATACTATATATATATGAATACATGTGCCATTTGTGGTAAAAGCAATGTGTTATAGACATTCAAGAAAGAAAAGGTCACATAAATACAATTAATTAGAGACTCAAGAAGGAGATATTAAAGTTTAGCTTTATAGGATTGATGACTGATTAAATATGAGTACTCCTATAGTGTCTCTCCAAATTCCTGATAACATTTTAGTGCTTTGTTATTAAATAATAACTTTAGCCTATGTAACCAGGGGAAGGAAGGGAAATAAATACTGTTTCCCCGAAAATAAGACCTAGCCGGACAATCAGCTCTAATGTGTCTTTTAGAGCAAAAATTAATATAAGACCTGGTATTATATTATATTACATTACATTATATTATACCCTGTCTTATAGTAAAATAAGACCGGGTCTTCTATTAATTTTTGCTCCAAAAGATGCATTAGAGCTGATTGTCCGGCTAGGTCTTATTTTCAGGGAAACACAGCAACAGTTTTCTTTTTATCCATTCATTGTAACTCTCAGGAAAGTGCCTACTTTAGACTAAAAAGCTTATTATTTTAGGTAGAAGAATAAGGCACCGGCATTTTCTTCATGTGCTAGTGTTAAGAGATATTGGCAGCTGCACAGTATAAGGAAAAAAGTCTAAAAAAAGTTCGTAGTCCTTTTTTGGTGTTTGTTTATGCACCTATTAATTTGAAAAGGATACTTACCTATCTCATGGAAAAAACAAGCACATATAGATGTCAAACAGCTACAAGATGGATGATTTTATAAACAATGTTACATCAATGGTATATGAAGATTATGAAGCTAATAAAACTATTATAGATCATTTAGGATAAAAGCATTACTATATGAGGGTCCTTCTAATATCTAGACTAAAAGCCGCTTACTTAGAGCTATAAATCTTTTACTAAAAAACAGAGCTAATGGTTTTGTCTCTTAGTGATCTCACCACCATAAGCTTTCCCTACCATCATTTCCTAACATTCAAAATAAGCCAATACCCAGATAATTGCACAATTTCATTGCTTGAAAACAAAACAAGACTTTCTTGTTATATGCAACAGCTTGAAAATTTATTGTTCTCGGCACGACGTAAATGTCTTGTTTTTAATGTGTCAGACATTTAAGAACATAAATCTCAGGCTAGAGGTCTGAGTGGGGATTCTACCAAGTAAAAGATCACAAAACAGCCCACTCAACCATGTGCACAGAGGAAACAAGGGGAAGGGGAGAGTATGAAAAAAAAAAGATGGGTATAGGGAACTAATGATGGCAAAATGAACAAAGAAGAACCTATCTGTAAAAGAAAGGTCCTTCAATGATAAGAAGAATCTTAGATTCATTTATTAACTATTTACTGCGTGCCTACTACATGCTAATGCTACTCTAGGCAGCAGAATACCTCAGTGATCCGAAAGACAAAAATCTGTGTCCTCCTGGAGCTTATATTCCTGTGTATGTATGTGTGGTGGTGGTGGGAGGGTAGAGCGGCAACAAGCAATTCATATAGTAAGTAAATTGTATGGTACATGAAATATTATACATGAACATGTTGACTTCTCACCTTCTTCATTATTAAGGTTTCTAATGGTCCTTCTACGGGCAGAGTCTTGAACTTCTCCAGTGGAAGGGGAAATCCTGAACTCACATTATTAAGTGGGCTGATTTAAAAGTTTTAGGGGAGGTTTGACAGCAAGATATCAATAAAAGTAACAACATTTATCAAGGAAAGTTAAAAAAGAGGAAAAAAAGAGAAGAGAACCAGAAGAGGAGATAGGTTTACTATTAGAATATAGAAAAATCTGTGCATGGTGTTTTTCCGTTATTTCAGGATGTTACAATGTTTATATTACTCACTAATATTGCTTACCCAAGGAACACAAAATGTTTGTTGCCCTGAGCTACACATCTAGTGACATGCCTTTAGAAAGTATGTCTCAGAAACAGTGAAACAGCAAACACATCCCATGGTCTCAGTTTAGTGAAGCAACTCAGATTCTTTCCTTTCAGAAACATAGATGGATTTTAGCTTTCTCTTTTTTCTTTCATACAGAAACAGGGAATGAGCTTTGACTTTATAGAGATTGGTTTGAATTCCTGGCTCGTAGGCATGTATTTTATCTTCTTTAACACTTAGTTCCCCATCTATGGATAATAACCACCTCACAGAATTGTTCTGAAATAACCAGTGCCAACTGCTTGGCACAAGTCCTCAAAAATAGCAGGCATCAAACAATTCCATTTCCTCAATCATATAAATAATTTATAGTTAAGAAGGCAATGCAAAAGACTGGAAAAAACACTGAACTTGAAGCCAAAAGACTAGAGTTCAAATTCCAGCTGTTACTTACTCTCTTAGGTAACTATTACTTATTAACATCTGCAAGTTTGATAATTACAAAATGGGAGCAATAATCCCTCTAGCCCAAGATTATAATAATTAAATCAAATGACATACCCTAAGCACTTTAAAGTATGAAGTACTATGTAAAAAAAATCAAGCATTGTTCAAACTTGAAAAAAATCTACTGAGAATGTTTTTAAAATATACTACTTTTGAATATTCTGTAATAAAAGGTCTGATATAAGTTGCACACCTTATCACTATAGGGTACTTTTAGCATAACAAATTGTACTATAATTTATAAAACATTACTACAGAAAGCAGGATGCATGAAGATTATGGATTCCTAAAGAAGTTGCTGTTAGCAAGGGAATTAAAATGATCTGTTATTATTCCTTGGGTATTACTACTTTCAAAGGACTCTGAAAAGCTAAATGATAGCTTCTTCTTCCCCCAGAAAGAACTAAAAAGATCACAGAAAACATTATCTTCAGATACATTGTAAAATAATTCATTACTCACTACAATATTTTATCATTTGAAAAATCCTGTTACGGTATTTTAAATATTTACCAAACTAACTAGCATTCCAGTATTAAAAAACTCATGTTCACAGAACAATATACTTAATGTAAGTAGGACAAAATATACTCCCTGAAGGAGAAAGAAACATACCCTTGAAATTTTGAGTGGTTATTATGGGAGGAGAGTGGTTTAAAAAATTCATCTCACATGCCAAAATCTAATATTGAAACTGTGCAGGTAGAAGCAGCTGAAGTTTTTCTATTTTATTCTTTTCTACTAAGAACTGGAGGTAGACAAGTGTTAAGAAGCTTGGAGGATAGACATTCTTTCAATTATTAAGGAATCATACCAGGGCATAGACATTACTCACTGTTCTTGCCTTTCCTTTGGTGAATGCCTCTTTGTTGCAAATCTCATTGATTAAGAAATTCTTTCCAGGTTAATTTTATTTTATTCTGGTGAGATTTGCACTTAGAAGGAAACAATTTATATCACAGTCCTAGAAGCACACACGCTTTCAGCTCATTTAAATTCTTAGTCTCTTTTATCTCCTCTGTACATACAGTATATACACAACATACCATGTTTCCCCGAAAATAAGACCAGGTCTTATGGTAACTTTTGCTTTAAAAGACGCATTAGGGCTTATGTTCAGGGGATGTCATTCTGAAAAATCATGCTAGGGCTTATTTTCCAGTTTGGTCTTATTTTTGGGGAAACACAGTACCTGCTGTCCTAAAGATTTTGTTAAGAGTGGCTTTGAAGACTAGCAGATTTTTACTTCTCTAACCATAAGCCACATCTTTTTGCCTCTTTGGACACCCCTTTCTTCTCCATTTTACCCCACACTAACATCTGGCTGTTTTCTGTAAAGGATAGTGGTGTCTGGAGAGGAAGCATTACTATATGCCATGTGCAAAAGGAAAGTAGAATGAGAGAAAGGAAATATTCTCTCAGCTCATGGTCAGCAAAGACACACTGTTTGGGGCTATGTATGTGAAAATGACATGAATTTTTTCTATATAGGAACACTATTTTTGTTTGGTAAAAGTCTTGGATAAACAGTTTCACAAAGAAAAAAGTGAAATAAAGAAAGAAAAAAGGAAGGAATGGAGGTAGGAAGAAAGAAGAAAGAAAACAAGAAGAAAAATAATAAAGGGTCACAATTTTCCAAAATGGACAGGGAAAACCTACCCAAAATTCACTAACCTCTAAATGACATATGATAGTTGAATACCTAAGCAAGCTACCAACCAAAAGAAGCAGAACCAACATCTTAACAATTTGCCTTGGAATGCATTTTAATCGACTCATCACCATTAGGCAGTGAATAAGGGTATAATTACCTGAATATGCATTTTAATTATTGCTTTTCCAATCAGGGTCGCACCAAAGAAAGTCCAAAAAGGTACAAGAAAGTGTCCACATGTGATTCCAGCCAGATCAAATAGAGGATTTGGAATCTATTAAAAAGAAAATTAAAATGGGACTTACACATATAATACAAAGAACAGTTTAATTTCACCACCTATAGGTAAAGCCTTATTTACATTGCAAAGAGAGGTACGGGTTCCCCTATCAGTACTAGACTGTTTAGGTTAGGCAAGTGTTCTAACGTGTCTATAAATTGGGTCTCATATTTATCTCAGACTATTCAATCTATTCAAAGCAAACTGAGCTTTCCTTTTGCTTGTATTACTTATAGTTAATGTCCCCAAAATATACTTTTTTCTATCATATTAGAATTGGACAAAGCCAATGGATTCACAGGAATTTAATACTATTCAGTAGATACTTGGTTTTTGGGAGCTAGCTGTTTTCCAAGGTGAGGTATAAATGAAGAAAAAAAGCCTTAAGATTATTTCAGTAGTTACTGGGGTTTACAGATCTTTACACTAAAATAAATACTATCTAGAAAGTGTTCACATCTATAGCAAACATTCTTGTAAATTCACAAACACATTTATATATTGATCTACTTTTACTTTGCAACATAAAAAAAAAATAAATTCATTATTTGTATTTTATTTTATAAGAGCCGAAGGCTGTGGAGCTGTGTGACATGTTTTAGAAAGAAAATCAAGTGTGGAAATACAACACTGATTCAGATGTTTTGAACACTCAGTCCCAGACAAAGAAGTGATTCACAACAAATACCTTTTCCAAACAATCCCACATTTCAAGAATACTAAAAGACAATTCATGTAAAAATGCAAAGAAACCACAAGCTGTTTTTCAGCACTTCATCCGTTTTTCTCCCACAGAAGTACTCCCATAGAAGTGGCTGTTGGCCGAATCATTTATAAGTCAATTAATTTATATAATTTCATTTTTGAACTTTCAAAGAAAAGCCTAGTTGTTTTAAAAGATATTTGTCATTTATGTTCTTTTTTAAAAACAGTGCCATGACTAAATTAGAATTCAAGTATTCTTTTGTTAGTAACTGGATTCGATAAGTTTTGTTTTCCCCATCCAAATTCAAAGTGTTTACACAACTTCATCTGTCTTACAACCACGTAATAACAATATCATTTGCATAGCACTACAACTGTCATTTCTTATATTTTCTCATTCGACCCTCAGAACTCTATGAATAATTTTCATTGTTTTCCTTTATTATCAGGCTCCACCTCATGTTGAGATGCAAATCAAACTATACAAGATATGTAAATCAGAGTAGATAAAAATTGGAATTTGTTAACATGTTGGACACTTCAGTGTAAGTAGGATTATAATCAATGAATTGGTTGTTACATGTGCATGTTATTTATTCTTTTTTTTCAACTTTAACTAAATACATAGACAGAAAGATTAGAATTAAAAGAACTATTAAGTAGCTTTGAGATATTCCCTCAACTACAAATTTTACTTATTTTTACCTTAAATATTTACTGTTTTATTTTTACCTTAATATTTACTGTTTAAATATTAATAGCAAAATAACTAATTAATAAGGCTTTTACCTTAAATCAAGTATATATATCTTTAATACCTTAATGTATTAAACATATCTTTAAAAACAGTTCTTAGGGCAAAATTAATCTATCAATTTATGTTAAATATTGACTATTCTAGTCAAATATAAAGAGGACTGGCTAGTATAGAAAGCAGATTTTTAGCAGTTTGGACACAGGTATAGACGAGTGCCAAGGAATAAGTATTTTTTGCTTTAATAAATCAAAGATATTTGTATTTTCCCTAGGAATAATGAAAGCTAACTTTTATTGAATGCTTTGATTTGCTTGGTACTTTTCTAAGGTTTCTACATCATCAACTTACTTAATTCCCCAAACAAGGCTATGGATGATTCTGTTCCATCCATTTTACAGATAAAAAAAGTGAGACAGGTTAAGCAATTTGGTCAATGTAAATGGCAGCAGAGCAGGATTTCCACCCAGGCAACAACCCTGGTTCCCAGGCTTGTTGTCTTAGCCTGAAGCTAAGAACATTATTATCCATTAAGCCTCTCAGCTTAATCCTGTTCTGCTTAGTTTCCACAGCACTTGTTACTTCTCGATATATTTCAATGGTCACCCTCACTAGACTTCAGGATCCTTGAGGAAAGGGAATATTCCTTTCTCTTCTTTATTCCAAGCACTCAGTGGCTGATCCAAAGCTGATGAATAACAATTAAAAAATGGTTGACCATTTATGTTCTAGGCACTGTGTTAGTTCACATATATAATCCTCACATCAGCCTTTGCAAATGTCTTATTGCCCCATTTGAAAATTAAAAAACTAGGGCTCAAAGAGAGTAACTTGACTGAGGTTACATAACTAGGTAAGAGTGAAAACTAGGAACTTAAGTAAGCCTGACTCCAAAGCCAATTCTGTAATATCACACTACAACATACCTATACATTGCTCAAATAGTTAAGATCAATATTGTAATAAAGAGCTTCTATATTAAAAAGTTAGATTATGAAAATTGCTAGTATTGCCAAGGTCAAAAGATAGTATAATTCAGGCACATGTATATTTTAAAATATCTCTAGACTGCTGATACCACATTTGAAATTTTGGCACCAAATGTTCTCCTTTGTTGGCCATTTGCTTTGCTAAGGCATGGAAAGTGGGTACTCAGAGATATATTCATGTGCTCATACATAATAAAGTAGCTATGTGTCAGTAGACAATAATTTTGTGAATTTTACTTATAATTACAGCTTTTATCATATCAACTAGGTTCACCTAGTTATTCTGGCCAAATCTACCACAGAACTACCAACAAGTGTATAAGGACTACCAAAGAAAATTTGGCTCAAAATGCTGCATTTCAAATGTAACTTTTTATTATATTTGAAAAGGACAAGGATAAACACCAACTCATCAAAGAACATCAATTTCACAAATTTTGCAATTTGAGAGATTAAGTTTCTGACATAAATGGGTTCTGAGTTCACGGTAACCAAAGATGGCCTTAACTTTGCCACAGATGTTCCAATTACCTAACTAGGTGTTAATGTCACGTAAGACGGGTTTTATGTGAATTCATCTTTATAACTAATGCTTGAAACTTTGGAAAAAGACTACTTATCTACAACTCTGGAAAGAATGAAGTCATTGTTATTTGGTTAAATGCACTTCATTATAAATTCTTCATGGGAAGGATGGATTTTGTCTCCTTTGTTCTTACTGAATCAAGCCATTTAGGCCTGAAGTCATCATGGCATGATGAAATGCTTAAAAGTCAATAAACAAAATATGAACCTATCTAACAGAAAACAGCTCATTTGATGAGTAAGATGATTAATAAAATTACATACCCATTAAAAGTGATACCATTTTTCAACACTCAGGCTTGTATCTTTAAAAACAAGTTGGATCAAAATATAAATCCACTATTTATGGGAATTTCTCATATTTAATACAATTCACTTACTGAAGCACAGGCCAAAATTCCAAAAAATCCAACCTTCTGTACTAGTTTTTGAACTGCCAGTTTAGCCCGGGAGGCAAAGTCCTGTATAAAAGAGGGGTATCAAGACATTAATGAAAAGTACAAGGAAGAAGGAAAGATAGTTCTTTATATTATAGAGTTATATGAAATGTCTCACAATCTGAAAGCATTGATTCATTTAATAAGATGAATGATTTTTTAAAATCACAACAGGCTGCACTGGAAAACATGCAAATAAAATCTTGATAGAACTTTAATTACATCCGTAAAGATAAACTTGTACCACATTTCAAGAATAAACCAAAACATTGTTAATTAATTTATTTTTTTTATTCCCTCTGGATTATCTAGGGATGAAAAAAGTGCTATAAACTAACCATGAACCAACACATTTTTTTTAGAAACACTGGCCTACCACCTCTACTTCTCTTTCCTTCTCCAACTCACTCCTTGATTTATATCAGGGTAAGAAATCATAGGGTTTTCCAAGACAGCCAGTAAAGACACCTCTGCTGATCACTAGCCAGAAGATGGAAAAAAAACGGCTATGTGGCAATAACTAAGCCATTCATTATACCCCAAAGCAAAATAACATCCTACATTTGCACAGCTTGTGCTAGTTTTATAAGACGTTTTCACAAACATTGTACTTGAGCCTTTCAATAATCCTGAGGTGTAGGTAGAGTAGACTCTTCAGATTCTGAAACCAGTGCTCTTTTTATTTCTCCATTGCCACTTCCCATGCTGAAACATGTATTTGGCTGGCTAGTTTATTTTCACAATTTTCTTCTTCTAACATGTTCATGCTACAATTATACATATGTCTACACTTTTTCTTAAAAGTACCAATCTGAAATTTGACTCTAATTCTTTCATGGTTTTGAAATGGTATGTACTCCAATCAAAATTTCAATGAAAATGATTGAGACAATAAAAAATATTAGCTAATGTGTAAACGTCTTTTTAAACAGTAATTCACATCATAGGTCTTCTTCCTCTCACTAGTTCAACACTCTAATAGACAGAAATCTTATAGAAAAGTCAGAATATAAGATAGAAGGTTCCTTCACAGAATATTAACAGGGTTTAAAGCACTTCACTAATCCACAACAGAAAGTGTTTATTTCTACTTAAAAAAACAAACAAACAAAAATCCTTTAACAAATAATGTAGCATAGCCCTATCAAATTACCACATTGAGTATTAAAATAAAAAAATAATATCTTCCTCCTACTCATTTGCTGAGAATGGTGAAAAAGTCAAAGGAATTCAACCAATAAGGTATATTTTAAAAGCTATCAACAGTCAATATAAACACTTTTCAAGTTCAAAGTTAATCATTAACTAAATTCTGCAATGCAATTTTGTAATTTTACAATTTATTTCCAAAGAGACAATTGTTTGGGGGGGAATTAGGCTTACTTTCTTAGTAAGTCAATTACATCAGATTTAATATTGTAAACAACTGAACTATTGCAGCAAAGGACACTTTCAATTTTAATTCAGATTTCTAACTAGACTTTTTTTTTCCTTAAATTAACTATTGCATTAAGAGTGAAATATTGATTGTGATTTTAAAACTGTTTAAGAATATATAATGAAATCAGCTTTCCAAAAAAACTTATTTTAAAACAAATTACACTTCCATTTATTTTGAATAATTTACACAATCTAAATAACTAAATTTATAATTTATTAGAGGTACTAAATAAAAATTGGTAAGCCACAGTGAATAGAAATGTTTTGAGTTTTTAAAACATCAAACAATACTATTAGATTATCAACTAGTTATGAAATTTTCATTAATAAAGTCTAAGAGTTAAAACTATAAATTCAGGAAAATGCCTTCCTTTATAGCCCTTGATGTGTTTACAGCAAATCTATTTTAATAAGAGGCAAGATGGTATTCAATTGCTAAGAAAAAGTAAAACAGAGAAAAAAAACAACTACACAAATTTTATTTCAAAGACAGCATGCTTTTTATAAATGTGTCTTCCAAGTCAGACATGTGTGTGAACATTTTTCTATCACAGGATTTATTAGTCCTCAATACATAAAATTACAGAAAATTAGATATCTGCATAAAATGGCGTAGACAAGAGCAACAAAGTATTTAGACATTTCAGTGTCCTGTTTCCTTTTATATTAATTTCAAGGCTTTGGAATCTCATATTTATTTAAACCAAGTGGACTATGGTAGTATTATCATTTTACTGATGGTAGTTTTCTTTTTTTTATTTCCACTTTTTTATTTTATTTTATTTTAATTTATTGGGGTGACAATTGTTAGTGAAATTACATAGATTTCAGGTGTACAATTCTGTATTACATCATCTATAAATCCCATTGTGTGTTCACTACCCAGAGACAGTTCTCCTTCCGTCACCATATATTTGCTAAGGTATTTTTCTACTAGTCTCTCTCTTTCTCTCTCTCTCTCTCTCCAACTGGAAAACAGGTATAAATATACCAGTTGGTTTATATAAAAAAATGATTAAACATTATGCAGGGCACCTAATATACAAAATAAAAAAATGTGTAAGCCTACAGAAGTTCAAGGAATTATGTTTTTAAAGTCATCCTGAAAGTAAGGAGCCATTTTATCCCTTTGGGGCAGAAATCTCTTTACTCAACAGAAATTAGACAAAAACAAAGAAAAATAGACTCCTTGTTCTTTCAGATGCCTGGGTACCCATCATCAATTATTCTTAACAGTGCTTCAAGAATTTTTATTTGAGGCAAAAGAGTTACTCTATCCAAATAAGTGAAGTAGAAATCTCCCTAACCTTTTTCAAAATTAACTTTCAGCTGGCATATCTTACAAGGAAAACAACTTAAGTGCCTTTTTAATGGGGAATCTTACTTTTTAAAAAGTCTGAAAGTCATCTACTGAAAATGGATTTCATAAATCTTACTGTGTCTTTAACACACACGCACACAGTGACCATGCTACTTTCGGTTCCTATAATTTATTTTCCAGGTCTTTCACAATAGTCTCAGAATTAAAATTACATTTATACATTAAACCATCCATGAACATTTACTTAAATTAAACTAATGTGAAGTCTGCACAGTTGTTTTCATTACAAGAAACCAACAGTAGGAGAACATGCAGTCTGAGGGAAAATTTTTCTTGATGTTTTTCCTTGCCACTGTAATGAAAACAAACTCAGGGAATCATTAGTATTTGTACTAAATGTAAAATATTTTACAATAGCAAAATAACTTGTTTAGTTTTCATAAATACAATCAAATTTTGTTGTTTTTATTTTACATTTATTTTACTTTAAAACCATATATTCAAAACTTAATGATATGGCTTTAACGTCTTTATTAACATAATTTTGTTGAAAATATCATTCTTTTATTATTGTCTAAAATGTTCTACATGTTAAATGTAATGTACTTTTCCTTGTTTGTTGTTCTATAGTTCTAAAAGTTCTTTATTTTTTAACAACTTCTGTACTTTTTTATTATTTGAATAATTTGACAGCTCTTATATTGATTTTAAAGTAACATTGTCTAGGCATTAAAATATTTATATTTCCACCTGCTTTAAAATAGAGAGAATTGTACTGTGTATTATTTGACAATAAGCCCACCTTAAATACACATACCGATATTAACAAAAAGCCCCTCTTTAAAGTTTAAAAAAATCATTTCAAATAAAACTTGCTATTGTTATTAGGCCATCAAATAAGCCAAAAGTGTGTACCAATAATAAACAACAATATTTTAAAGCAGAAGTTTAACAAATTAGTATGTTATGCATTTGATATTCAAGTTAAATATAAAAGGAAATTATCATTTCATTTTAATGGTTTTGGTGTATTTGTGGGAACAATGTAGTTAAGTTCAGTTTGAATACTTCCTCAATTGTCATTCTTCATAAAAAAAAAATCTGTACAACTAAAACCAAATTCCTTTTAATACTTTCATTTCTCTGGATTCACATTTCACAACGTTTACCTATTTCACAATTTAAGTGCCTCAGAGGAAAGTTTCATTCTCTAGCTCAACCTAAATAATCAGCAAGCATTTACAATTAGTAATCATACATCACTTTCTACTTTTTAAAAATAAATAAACAACATACAAGTAAATAAAATTATCTTTCCCACTCCCACCAACAGTGATTATGTGTGTAACTGACCATGCTTCTAAAAGTAAGAATGAGAAACACTAGGAACAGTTCCCAATGACTGTAAAACAGATGAAGAAAAGTTACAGTAAGTCCTTAACACTGAGATTTCAAGGATTAATAATAATATAAAACTACACAGTCTTCAAGTATAAATATTCCTGGACTACTTTCACTTCACATTTCTTTTTCTTAAGAAATATATTTGTGATTCAGGAGAAAGAGAAACTGTAGAATTAATAATAATTAACTTGTAAAATACTAATCTTTGAATCTAAATATGTCAGCTTGGATCTGAATATATGAAATAAATGTATTTACTTTCAAATAGCAACAGTAATGTTTCATTTTCATGATCCGTGACCACACGAAATTTCAAGATCTCTTTAAAAGAAACTGAAAATCCCTAAAGATATTAAATGAATGCAATATCACTGAAGATAAATATGCATTTGGTTAACAGCTTATGTTAGTTTGAACTGACCTATTATCAATATAATAGTAAACATTCAGCAATTTAATACATTATCTGCCTTCTTAACCCAGTATATATTAAAATTTCTGCTGAAATGCTATTCTTGTGGTTGGTATTAAACCCTGCTCCAATATTAAAAACCACAGAGCAACTATTGTAAATAATTCCTTGCATACAAGTTGAATTTATGTTAAAATATACTGTATTTGTGAAGTTCTTTTGCCATTTAAAATGAATTGCTAGTTCCTGTATCCTAGTCAATTATGTTGTGTCAAGCAAGTAAAACTCTATTAATCAGCAATGGAGCTAAATAGTAATGATGACTTAATGTTACAAGCTGTTTCAGCATCATGGACAATCACTCTGAACTATTAACTTGTTATTAAGACTCTAATAACCATGTAATTAAATATTTTCTGCAATGAAATCATATTACACACAATAAATAACAGAATTAAAGAGTACAATTAATTATTCATGGAAATGGCAATGAAACATGACTCATAATCTTTAAATCTTTCTCCATCTAAAAACAGGCTAAAGTGTGTCTTAATAGCAATTTTCTACCTGTTATCAGGGTTCTTTACTGTTTTTTAATCCAAAAATATACAGCATTAATTCATTAAAATTAAAATGAGTAAAATATTTTATCTTACTGTTGACTTCCTCAACAATACCATTAATGTAACTGCTATGTTAATATTGTAGATTTGAGTAGGTCTCCTTTAAATGAGGTACATTTTCAAAGAGTTACACATCATCTATTCTGTTATAATGGACCCAGACCCACTTATGAGATGAAGATTATTAGGAAATAAACTCTAGGGTTACAAGAAAAAGTAGGGATATTAACTTGATGAAATAAAGTGATTGCGACAGTAAGAAGTAGTAAATATTCACTACTGATAGATGCTAGATTATAAAATATACACACATTTACCAAAAAACAGTAATCAGAACAGACTTGTGCAACTATTTTCTAAAAAGGAAATGTTTTAATACACAATTTATGGCCTTTACATTATTCATGAGAGAGATCACTAGAATTTCTACTTAAATTGGAAATGAGGGTAAAATTCTATAATAGTGTAAACAGAATACATCACAAAAACATAAATCCAAAAGCAAATAAATTTTATTCTGAGAGTAATTTGGATATTTAGAAGTTTTAAGAAGATATTATAGAGTTCTGATTCAAGATGGTGACATAGGAGGAGCCTATACTCATTTCCTCCTAGGAATACACTGAATCTACAGTTGGAAAAGTAACAATTCCCTATGAAGGAAATTCAGAAACTAGTTGAGTGACTCCTAGCCTGATGCCCCAGCTTTTGTGGCAGTCACCCCAGAGGACACATCTCCATAGTCTGGCTCTAGTGGCCAGCAGGGATTGTGTGTTCATGGGTTCAACAGGATGGTAGCAAACAGAGAAAGTTAGTTAGTAGGTAGCTATTCCCCCAGGGAGCAGTGCAGAGAGAGCAAACAGAAATGCCCATCTTCCAGTCTTTCATGGAAAGGGGTGTATTTGAATACTTTAAAATTTGCTGCCTGAGGGAACACCTTCCAATCAGCCTGCACCTAGGTGCTGATAAGATAGTCACAGGTTTTGACACACCCTCAACAATTGAGACAAAGGACAGAGGACTCTAAGGACAAAGAAAGCTTCTTAGACAATCAGAAAAGAGTAAGAGCCAATCTAGAGCTAGGGCAGAATTGAAGAATAAGGTTCATCTCCTACAGGAGGCCACTCCTTCAAGACTGGGAGGGGTGGCTGTTTTATAATACATATAAACTAACACAGTCAAAGAAAATGAAGAAACAGAGGAATATGATCCAAAGGGAAAAAACAAAATAAGACAAAGCCTCAGAAATAAACCTTAACAAAATGAAAATAAGTGATTTACCTCCCAGTTCAAAATAATAGTTATAAACATGCTCATTGAGATCAGGAGAACAATGTATGAACAACGTGAGAATTGCAACAGAGATACAAAATATAAGAAAGTACCATATAGAAGTCACAGAGGTAAAAACTACCGTGTTTCCCAGAAAATAAGACCTAGCTGGACAATCAGCTCTAATGAGTCTTTTGGAGCAAAAATTAACATAAGACCCGGGTATAACATAATATTAATATAATATAATACAATACTGGGTCTTATATTAATTTTTGCTTCAAAAGACACATTAGAGCTGACCGTCCAGCTAGGTCTTACTTTCGGGGAAACACGGTATGATAGCTGAACTGGAAAATTCAATAGAGGGGTTCAAGAGTAGACTAGATAAAGAAAAAAGGATCAGCAAACTTGAAGAAAATAAGGCAGTAGAATTCTTCCAATCAGATGAGCAAAGAGAAAAAAATGAAAATGAGTGAAGACAGCTTAAAAGACTTATGGGACAACACCGAATGAACAAGTATTTACATTAAAGAGGGTCCCAGATGGAGAAGCGAGAGAGAAAGGGGAAGAAAAGTTATTTGAAAAAATAATGGCTGAAAACTTCCCTATCCTGATGAAGGAAAGAGACATCCAGACTCAGGAAGCCCAGAGATCCAAAAAAGATGAATTTAAAGAGATCCACAGGAAGACACATTATAATTAAATAGTCAGAAGTCAAATACCAAGAGAGAATCTTAAAGGCAGCAAGAGAAAAACATGTTACATATAAGGAAAACCCATAAATGATAAGTGAATTTTTCAACAGAAATTCTGACAGCCAGAAGGGAGTAGCACAATATATTCAAAGTACTGAAAGAAAATAACTGCCAACCAAAAATACTCTATCTAGCAAAGCTGTCCTTCAGAATAGAAGGAAAAATAGCAAAAGTTGAAGGAGTTTAGGGAAAACATGAAAATATAAACCTCACTGCTAAAGGTACATATACAGTTAAATTCAGAATAATTGAATGTTGTGAAGGTGGTAGGTTAATCACTCATAAAGCTAGTAAGAAGTTTAAAATCAAAAGAAATTAAAAGAATTATAAGTACAGTAATTTGTTAATACACAGATAAAAAGATGTAAATTGTGACATCAAAAACATAACAAGCAGTAGAAAGTAAAAATGTAGAATGTTAGAATGCATTTGAACTTAAGTTGTTATCAACTTAAAATAGACTTATAAATATAAGATGTTTTATATAAGCCTTGTGGCAACCACAAGGCAAAACCCTACAGCGGATACACAAAGGACAGAAAACAATATAAGCATACCGCTACAAAATCATCAAATCACAAAGGAAGGCAGCAAGAGAAGAAGAAAGGAACAAAGGAATTACAAAACAGATAAAAACAATAAATAAAATGGCAATAAATCTATACCTATCAATAATAACTTTAAATGGATTAAATTCTCCAATAAAAAAGTACAGAGTAGCTAGATAGATTAAAAAAAAATACCCAGGTATACGAGGTGTGATCAAACAATACGGTAAATGTTTAAATAAAAACAATTTATTACAGTAAAAGACACATTTCCATGAATCTCCCTCAAAATACTCCCCCCTCACTTCGAACACACTTATCCCATCATTCTTGCCACTTTCTGAAGCAGTTCTGGAAGTCCTCTTTCATGTCTTTAGTTGCACTGTGGTGGCTGCCTCAATGTCCTGAATCGATTCAAAACATTTTCCTTTCATGGTCAGTTTGACTTTGAGAAAGAGCCAGAGGTTGCACGGTGCCAGATCCAGAGAATAAGGTGGATGAGGACACACCAAAACGTTTTTATTTGACAGAAATTACCATATACCAGAAGTGATGCGTGACACGGAGCGTTGTAATGATGGAGATGAAAGTAAAGACACTCACGAAAGAGGTCTTCCAGAACTGCTTCAGAAAGTGGCAAGAATGATGAGTTAAGTATGTTTGAAGCAAGGGGGAATTTTTTTTTTTTTTTTTAAGATTTTATTGGGGAAGGGTAACAGGACTTTATTGGGGAACAGTGTGTACTTCCAGGACTTTTCCCAAGTCAAGTTGTTGTTCTTTCAATCTTAGTTGTGGAGGCATGGTGCCATTCAGCTTCAAGTTGTTGTCCTTTCAGTCTTACTTGTGGAGGGCATAGCTCAGCTCCAGGTCCAGTTGCCATTGCTAGTTGCAGGGGGCGCAGCCCACCACCCCTTGCGTGAGTCAAACCGGCAACCTTGTGGTTGAGAGGACGCGCTCCAACCAACTGAGCCATCCAGGAGGCAGTTAAGCTCAAGGTGCAGTGTTCAAGCTTAGTTGCAGGGGTTGCTGCCCACCATCCCTTGCGGGACTCGAGGAGTTGAACGGGCAACCTTGTGGTTGAGAGCCCACTGGCCCATGTGGGAATCGAACTGGCAGCCTTCGGAGTTAGGAGCACAGAGTTCCAATTGCCTGAGCCACCGGGCCAGCCCCAAGGGGGAATATTTTGAGGGGAATTAATGGCAAAGTGTCTTTTACTGTAATCATTTTTTTTAAATTTAAACATTCACCATATTTTTTATCACATCTCATATGTTGCCTACAAGAGACTCACTTCAGGTTTAAGGACACACACACTGAAAATGAAGAGATTGAAAAAGTTATTCCACACAAGTAGAAATCAAAAGAAAACTTAGGTAACGATACTCCTATCAGACAAAACAGACTTTAAGACAAAGAATGCAATAAGAGGCAGACTGTCATTATACAATAAAGGTATGAATCCAACAATAGGGTATAACATTTATAAATAGTTATGCACCAACATTATACACCAACATAAGAGCACCTAAATATATAAAGCAATATTAACATATCTAAAAAGGGAGAAATAAACAGCAACACAATAATAGGGGACTTCAATACCCCACTTCCATCAATAAATAGATCCAGACAGAAAATCAATAAGGAAACATTGGACTTCAATGACACATACTAAGACCAGTCACAACAGATATTTACAGAACATTCCATCCAACAGCAGCAGAACATTTTTCTCAAGTGCATGTGGTACAATACACAGGATTGGATCATGTATTAGAACGTAAGACAAATAATAAATTTAAGAAGATTGAAATCATATCAAGCATCTTTTCCAACCACAATGGTATTAAACTAGAAATCAATTACAAGCAGAAAAACTGGAAAATTCACAAATAGTGGAGGTTTAACAATATGCTATTGAACTACCAGTGGGACAAAGAACTCAAGAAGTGAAATCAAAAAAATATCTAGAGGCAAATAAAACTGGAAATATAATATAGCAAAACTTAAGGAATGAAGAACAAACAATGCCCCAAGTTAGTAGAAGGAAGGAAATAAGAAAGATCACAGTGAAAATAAATGAAATATAGACTAGAAAGATAATAGAAAAGATCAATGAAAGCTGATTTTTTGAAAAGATAAAACAAAATAAACCTTTAGCTAGATTGACCAAGAGAAAGAGAAGACTTAAGTAAATAAAATCAAAACCAAAAGAGGCGACATTAACACCAATACCACAGAAATACAAAGGATCATAAGAGACTACTATGAATAATTTCACACCAAAAAACTGGACAACCTAAAAGAAATGGAAAAATTCCTACACACTTATAACCTACCAACAATGAATCATAAAGAAATAGAAAATCTGAAAAGACCAACTGCTAGTAAGACATTGAATCCGTAGTCAAAAACTTCCCAATAGAGAAAAGTGCTGGACCAGATGGCTTCACTGGTGCATTACACCAAACATTTAGAAAAGAACTAATGCCAGTCTTGCTCAAATTCTTCTGAAAAATAGAAGAGGAGGGAAGACTTCCAAACTCATTTTATGAGGACACAACATTACTCCAATACCGGTACCAGGCAAGGACACTACAAGGAAAAAAACAAAAAATTACAGGCTAATATCCCTGATGAACACAGATGCAAAAATCCTCAAAAAAGTATTAGCAAGCTGAATTGAACAATACATAAAAAGGATCACTCACCATGATCAAGTGGAATTTATTCAAGATGCAAAAATGATCCAATATCCACAAAGCAATCATCATGATACAGCACGTTAACAAAATGTAGAATAAAAATTATATGATTGTCTCAAATGGTTGCAAAACAAGCATTTGACAAAATCTAACACCTATTCATGATAAAAAAACTCCCAACAAAGTGGGCAGACAGGGAATGTACCTCAACATAATCAAATGCCATTTTTGACAGAAAGAAAAGCACAACTAATATCACATTCAACGGTGAAAAACTGAAAGCTTTCCCTCTAAGATTAGGAACAAGACAAGGACTCCCACTTTCACCACTTTTATTCAACAGTCCTAGCCAGAGCAATTAGACAAGAAAAAAAAATAATAAAAAAGGCTCTCATATCGAAAAAGCAAAAAGTAAAACTGTCTCCATTTGCAGATGACATATTATTTACAGAAAATCCTAAATACCCTACCCAAAGACTCTTAGAATAAACTAATTCAGTAAAACTGCAGGATACAAAATCAATATATAAAAATCAGTTGCATTTATATGCACTAATAATGAACTATCAGAAAGAAACAAAGAAAATAATCCCATTTACAATTGCATCAAAGAGAATAAAATACCCAAGAAGGTGAAAGACCAGTACACTAAAAACTATATGACATTAAGGAAAGAAACTGAAGAAGACACAAATAAATGGGAAGATATTCCGTGCTCATGGATTGGAATAATTAATATTGTTAAAATGTTTATACCATCCAAAGCAATCTACAGATTCAATGCAATCTCTATCAAAATTTCAATGTCATTTTTCACAGAAATAGAACAAACAATCCCAAAATTTGTATGGAACCACAAAGGACTTAGAATAGCCAAACCAATCTTGATAAAGATGAACAAAGCTGGAGGCATCACACTTCCTGATTATAAACTATATTACAAAGCTGTAATAATCAAAAGTATGGATTGCCTTAAAAACATACACAGATCAATGGAAAAGAATACAGAGCCCAGAAATAAACCCACGCATATATGATCAGTTAACTTATGACAAAGGAGCCAAGAACATAGAATGAAGAAAGAATAGTCTCTTCGATAAATGGTTGCTGAGAAAACTGGACAGCCACATGCAAAAGAATGAAACTGGATCCCTATTTTACACCACAGATACAAAACTCAATTCAAAATGGGTTAAAGACTTGAACATATGATCTGAAGTTATAAAACTCCTAGAAGAGACCATAGGGGGTAAACTTCTTGACACTGGTCTTGGCAATGATTTTTTGGGTGTAACAACAAAGCAAAGGTAACAAAAGCAAAAATAAACAAGTGGGATACATCAATCTAAAAAGCTTCTATACATGGCAGCCACTTTGGAAATCAGTATGGAGGTATCTCAAAAAACTGGAAATGGAACTACCCTATGACCCAGCAATTCCACTCTTACATATCTATCCAGAAGAATCCAAGATGCTAATTCAAAAAAATATATGCACCCCTATGCTTATTGCAGCGCTATTTACAACAGTCCCGGCTTGGAAGCAATCGAAACGCTCATAGGTAGACTGGATTAAGAAACTGTGGTACATTTATACAACGGAGTATTAAGAAGAATGAAATCTTACTATTTGCAACGATATGGATGGATCTAGAGAACATCATGCTAAGTGAAGTAAGTCAGTTGGAGAAAGACAAATACCGCATGATCTCACTTACATGTGAAAGCTAAAGAACTGAATAAATGGGCAAAGTAAACAGAAAAACAAACAAGAAAACAAATAAATAAATAAGCTTCTATACAGTAAAGGAAACCATTGAAAAAAAATGAAAAGGCAAAATCAAATGGGAAAAAACATACACACCATATATTTAACAAGGAGTTAATATCCAAAACATAGCAGGAACTCATACAACTCAATAGAAGAAAAAAAATCTGATTAAAAAATGGGCATAAGATCTGAATAAGCATTTTTCCAAAAAAGATACAAATATGTCCAACAGGTACACGAAAAGGTGCTCAACATCAGTAATCATCAGGGAAATGCAAATCAAAACCACAATGAGATATCACCTCACAATTATTATAAAGGCTATCAATAAAAAGAAGAGATAACAAGTATTGGTGAGTATATGGAGAAAGGAGAATCCTCATGCACTGTTTGTAGGAATGTACGCTACAGCCAGTATGGTGGTTCCTCAAAAATGAAAACTAGAACCACAATATAATTCAGCAATTCCACCTCTAGGTATTGATCCAAAGGAAATGAAAACCATTATGTAAATTTAAAAAAAAATCTGCTCGCCCCAAGTTTAGTGCAAGATTACTTATAATAGCCAAGATATGGAAACAACCTAAGTGTCCATTGGTGGATGAATGGATAAAGAAAATGTGGGACATAAAACACACACTCTCACATTACTCAGCCATAAATAAAAAAGAAAATTCTGTCATTTGCAACATGTATGAACCATGAAGGTATTAAGTAAAATAACTCTGACGGAGAAAGACAAATACTATATGATATCAATCATATGTGGAATCTAAAAAATCCCCCAAAGTGATAGATACAGAAAACAGATTGTTGATTGCCAGTGGAGGAGTCGGGGAGTGGGTAAAATGGGCAAAGGTGGTCAAAAGGTATAAACTTCCAGTTATAATATAAATAAGTTCTGGGAATGTAATGTACAGTATGGTAAACAATCTGTATTGTGTATTTGAAAGTTGCTAACAGAGTGAATCTTAAAAGTTCTCATCACAAGAGAAAAAAACTGTAATTGTGTGGTGATGGATGTGAACAAAACTTACTGTAGTAATCATTTTGCAATATATGTTTATCAAATCATGTTGTACACCTAAACTGATACTATGTTATATGTCAATAATATCTCAATTTAAAAATAGCAGTTAAAATAAAATAAAAAAAAGGAACTAATGGTACCACTAATGGTTTATAGATTTGACAAAAATCAAGCCTGTAAATGACAAATATGAGAAATTTGGTAATCCAATGTGTAGTGGGCAAACAGTTGTCCTGTCTTCTTCATATCCCAGCCAGTATACCAACTTTTTATTTATTTTTTAAACTTTTATTTATTTTAAGTGTTTTTCCAGGACTCATCAGTTCCAAGTCAAGTAGTTGTTTCAATGTAGTTGTGGAGGGCGCAGCTCACAGTGGCCCCTGTGAGGATTGAACCGGCAACCTTGTTAAGAGCACAGTGCTCTAGCCAACTGAGCTAACCAGCCACCCCCGTACACTAACTTCTTAGAGAGTTAAAGATAATTATTACAAAACAATATTGGATTATCAAGCTAAAATTATTTATTGCTTGCTTTGTCACTATCAAAAAATGGGACTACTAAAAGTAATATAGAAGAACAAAAAAGCAACCAACTGAATGGGAGAAGATATCGCAACTATTTCTGATAAGCGGTTAATATCCAATACATATGAAGAAATCAGACTCGGAGACCGACCCTGAACAGATCGGACTCCACTTGTTGGCGTGCCTCGCCCCGCTTCCTCTGCAACCATGTCTGACAAATCCAATAAGGTTGAGATCAAGAAATTCGCTAAGCTGAAACTGAAGACAGAAACACAAGAGAAAAATCCATTGTCTTCAAAAGAAACAACTGAGGGGAAGCCAGATCACTCAGTCAAAGTGAGAGCTCTGAACAACAGGGTTGCCAGTTTGATTCCCACATGGGCCAGTGAGCTGTGCCCTCCGCCCTCCACAACTTGATTGAAGACAAGCTGCTGCTGAGCTTCCAGAGGGACAGCTGGATGGCTCAGTTCATTAGAGCGTGAGCTCCTAACAACAAGGTTGCTGGTTCAATTCCCACATAGGATGGTGGGCTGCGTCCCCTGCAACTAAAGATTGAAAATGGCGACTGGACTTGGAGCTGAGCTGCGCCCTCCACAACTAGATTGAAGGACAGTGACTTGACTTGGAGCTGATGGGCCCTGGAAAAACACTGTTCCCCCAACATTCCCCAATTTTTTAAAAAATTGAAAAACAACAACAACTGAACAGGAGAAACAAGCAGGCGAATCATGAGGCATGCACTGCCAATATGCACTGTACATTCCATAAGTATTGCATTCTTATTTTATTTCTTCTACCTGTTTAACTTTGTAAGATGCAAAGAGATTGGATCAAGTTTAAAATAATTGTGCTGCCTCCTTTCACATCAGAACTACTGACAACGAAGGTCGCACCTGTCTCTCTTATGCCTGTCTGGCTGGCAGGGAAGGAAACGAACTTGCATGTTGGTGAAGGCAGAAGCTGGGTATGAAGACAATGAAATCTAGAGTAAAAACCCAGCTGGTCCAAGGTGTCCTGCAGGCGGTAAATTGCAGCTTAATCAGAGTGCCATTTTTGTTGTTGTTGTTGTTCAAATGATTTTAATTATTGGATTGCATAGTTTTTAAAATATGCAAATAAAGTTTTAAAACCTGAAAAAAAATCATGGAATTCAACAACAACAAAACAAACGACCCAATTAAAAAATGGGCAAAAGATTTGAACATTTTTCCAAGAAAGACATACAGAAAGTTAACAGGCACATGAAAAGATATTCAACACGAGCAAATATTAGTGAAATGCAAATCAAAACCACAATGAGGTATCATCTCACACCTGTTAGAATGCTTATTATTAAAAAGACAAGAAATAATAAGTGTTGAAGAGAATGTGGAGAAAAGGGAACCCTCATACACTGTTGGTGGGAATGTAAATTAATGCACCCACTATGGAAAACAGTATGGAGGTTCCTCAAAAAATTAAGACTAAATCTACCATATGATCCTTATTCTGTGTATTTTATCCAAAGGATATGAAAATACTAATGCAAAAAGATACATGTACCCCTATGTTCACTGTAGCACTATTTACAATAGCCTAGATATGGAAATAATCTGTGTCCATTGATACATGAAAGAATAAAGATGTGGCATATATACACACACACACTTACATACATATATATCACATATATACACACACACATATACATACGTATATATGTGATATATATATATTCATGTATGCTTCCCTGAAAATATGACCTAGCTGGATAATCAGCTCTAATGCATCTTTTGGACAAACATTAAGACCCAGTATATTTTTTATATTATATGATATTATATTAATTATATATTATATTATAAAGACCCAATCTTACATTATAGTAAAATAAGACTGGGTCTTATATCAATTTTTGCTCCAAACAACACATTAGAGCTGACAGCCCGGCGAGATCTTATTTTTGGGGAAACACGGTATATACACATATACATAAAATGGAATACTACTCAGCCATAAAAAATATGAAATATTGCCATCTGCGACCACATGGATGGATCTTGAGGGTATTATGCTAAGTGAAATAAGGGACATGAAAAAGGACCAAAAAAAGTATGATTTCACTCATATGTGGAATATAAAACAAAAAAGTAACAAATGAACAAACAAATTCATAGATACAGAAAATAGATTGTTGGTTACCGGAAGGGAAGGGGGTATGTATGGTGACAGATGGAAACTAGACTTTTGGTGGTGAGCATGCTGTATAGTGTATGCACATATCAAATTATGATGTTGTACACCTGAAACTTATATGATTAAACAATGTTACCTCATAAAAACATTAAAAAACTAAAATTAAAAAAAAAAATAGAACACAAAACAAAGACCATCTTTTATCCTTCAAAAAAGGGGAAGGGATTATATGTAAAAATATAAAAAACAGATGTTACATCAAGCAAAATAAATGAAGGCATGTCTAAAAATGAACACAAGCAAAGAGTATCTTGCGTATTCTTTGAAAACGTAAGAAACATTTATTTTGGCAACCAGCTAAATTTAATAAGTACTAAAAAAATTAGATCCATTTAGAAATCTGGAAAGAAAATTCAGATTTTGTTTCTGTTCATATTCATATACTTCTATTATTTATTGGTTTTATTAGACGGCATATTGTGAAAATTTAGCTTCCATATAGCATCTCGTTTTTTAATAAATAGAATAAAAATGTGAGATCAATAAATACACGTGATAGCAGTAAATATTGTTTCATGAAACATTTGTTTCAGTTACACATGCATAGGCTCTGCATTGTGAAGTACAGTCAATTTATTTTTTTTATTATGGGTTGTAGTAAAAATAAAGGCCCAAGTCATTCACTTAAAAGCAACTGTGCCCGTAATAAGTAGGTTCCATGTCACTTCATCCACATTAAACCTTTCAAAAAGTATGTGAGAATGATCAGTTGTTTTTTTTCCACATAAATACACACATAAGGAATATATAATCTACTGTGAACAACACACATTTTGTAGCGTTGTGTCAAAAATGGAGGCTATCAGCTATATCTGTGTCAATATCAGGATTAAATGGATTTCTGCATGTACTGAGGTATTTGTTACCATATTTACTTTGAGGGGAGGGTGGTAATAGTATTTTTTTTTTAACTGAGGTACAACAGATATACAGTAAGGTACACAAATCTAAAATATACATCTTGATGGAATTTTACAATGAACACACCCATGTAACTACTGAGATCCAGATATAGAACATTACCAAAACTCCAGAAACCCTACTGTGGCACTCCTAGTAATTATTCCTGCCCCCAAAATAAACACTGTCATTCACTTCTATTACCACAGATGCAGCATGACTATTTTTGAACTTTACATAAATGGAATTATACAGTAGGTCCTCTTCTTTGTCTAGCTTCTGTTGCTCAACATTACGTCCGTGTGATTCATCCACACTGCTGCATTTAGCAATTATAAATTTGTTGCTGTTGCTGTATACTACTCCACTGCATGAATATACCACAATTTATTTATTCTACTGTTGGTGAACATTAGAGTTGTTTTCAGTTTGGGGCTATTATAATAATGCTGCTATGAACATTCTTGTACAAGTCTTCTGGCGCATCGTTCTGTTGGGTATTAATCTACATATGGAATTGCCACATCACAGGGTATGTGTCTGCTTAACTTTAGCAGATAGTGCCAAAAATTTTTCAAAAGTGGTTGTAATATAGATTACTCTTAATATTGTTTCCATGCTACCAATTGATAATAAATCTCAATTGAAAAAAAATCTAAAGGTTTATCTTCTGCTATAGATGGCTCTCATGAGTGTTTATGGTAATTAGCAGCTTTGAAAACTTACACATATGAAGAGTAAGTAAAGTCAAACATGAAATCAAGAGGAAAAGAAAAGCTTTAAGTATTTTAAATGCAAAGTTATGGAAAAAAACTTACATATTTTCTGTAATATAAAATTTCATAGAATTTTAGAAGAAAATTAGAATCTTTTTTCAAAAACCAGAATTCTTATCTAAAAGAAATTAAATTCAACCAAATAAAGCTGGTCACTACTATATGCAAGGTAATAAAAATACAAGGATGAGGACATAGTGATTCAATCATTCATTCAACAAATGTTTACCAAGTGTTTACTACATGTCAAACACTATTGTAGGAACAGGGGATATAACACCGAATCAAACTGGTCAAACAATATGGACCCTCATGGAGCTTACATTTTAGTGACAGGAGAGAAAAACTATAGAATGGGGTGGCAGGGAAGGTATAATTTTAAATTTAAATTTAAGGCAGAGAAGGCCTTACAGAAAAGGCGACATCTGAACAAAATCCTAAAGGAGGTAAGGGACTAATCCAGGCTAAGAGTTTAGGGGAAGAGAGTTCCGGGAAGTTTCTTCCTTTAAGAAATGAGAGAGAGAGAGACAGAGACTGCAATTGGTAAAGAGAAGGGGAAAGAGATGATGAATGACTCAGGAAACCTACAATGCAAGGGAGAGCATGAAACACAAAAAAGATGAAAAGTGCTTAGGAAAAGAGAATACAAATACCAACTGTACTGACTTCCAGTGACATCAAAATGACACAGCACCGAATATACTGCCTTCAAACTTCTCTGAACTATAGCTTGGTCATCTTTTCTATAAAATGGTGATAATATCTACCACCATGATAAATAAGAGACAAAAACTGATTATGGGACAAAATTGTCTACACTGAAGTTATATTAACTTACCGTCAAAAGATGAAAAAACCTGAGACCCATGAAACAAAATACCTTGTCAGAATTCTCAGTTAGACATTATGATGATCTCAGTTCCAGTGCAATCTCATAACTCAGGGATAAGAGGTTTTTGTTTGGTTTGGTTTTTAATTTCAGAAAGAGAAAAGCAACATGTTAATATCAAGGAAGGAAGAGAGGCTGTAAAGCAGCAAGGAGGGAAGGAAGGAAATGAATTAATAACTAAAAATTATCAAATCTGCCCTGCAGTGCCCGCAATGAGTTTATTAAATCCTCCATCACAAGAGGGTAGAAATGGATTAGATTACTACTCCTGAATTCTAGTACTTTTTGTTTTCTTTTTTTTTAAGGAGGGCACAGCTCACAGTGGCCCATGTGGGGATCGAACCAGCAAACTTGGTGTTACTAGCACCACGCTCTAACCAACTGAGCTAACTGGCCTCCCCTGAATGCTAGTTTTTAATCAATATATTCTTGTCTCCAGAAAATAAGAGGAAATTTTTTAGTTATGTATACCTGTAATGATCATCTCACTATGATTAAAACTCACTAGGATTAAAATTCACAAATAATCTATTAAACAAAGTATCTCTTGGGTAGTGTAGGAGGAAAGAGATGGAAAGAAGTAAGGTTTCAGGAGGCTTTCTCAGGGACTGACCATCAGCATTTGTTAACATTTTCAGATAAAAAAAACCCGAGAAATATTTTTGGAAGTTCAGATAAGTATACAGCGCTTTTTTTTCCTTTTCACAGACAAATTAAAGTCCAAGTTACCAGCATACCATGCTCCTTTCTTCTCCTCTGTCTCTGTTGAAAAGAAACCTAATGGTAGGTAATTCTTAGGCAGGCAGGCATCTACTCCTATCAGTGCTCGCCTAGCCTCTACTTGAAATGAGAACGGAGTCTAAAGCCCAAGAAGAACAACAGTGTTCTAGACACTCAGGGAAAATGTCTGATTTTGGAAAATGCAAGATTTATTAGAAATGACACATACAAGTAATTAATTTTGTTTCTTCTCTTTCTTTTTCCTGTCTGAAGCCAATATCTCATGTGATTTCCTTATGTCACTCCAGAAAGGATTATTTAGCAAATCTCAGTTGATATGGGGAGGCGGAAGGGGGAATCACCTTTCATTTTGAGTACTTTATTACTGATTGTATTTTGGTTACAAGTAAGTAATGAATAACATTTATTTCTAGAATCAAACTGGAATCTAAAAAACAAAAAGCACATGACAATCTGCTATGTATGTAAGACAGCAATATTTCTAGTTTGTGGGTGAATAAAAAAAAAAAGAAAAATGGTTGAGATGAACCTGACTTAAATTTCCAAAGCTATGAAAACTACCATGTTTCCCCAAAAATAAGACCTAGCCGAACCATCAACTCTAATGCGACTTTTGGAGCAAAAATTAATATAAGACCCGGTATTATATTACATTACATTATATTACATTACATTACATTATACCCGGTCTTATATTAAAATAAGACCAGGTCTTATATTAAGTTTTGCTACAAAAGACACATTAGATCTGATGGTCCGGCTAGGTCTTATTTTTGAGGAAATATGGTTAGTCAATATGTCAGGAACAGGAAACTTAAGATACTGAAAACAAAGGATAGAAATAAATGGGATCTTCTCTATGATGGGAAATGTAAAGCGGGATTTTTTCCTAAGATAGAACTTAATAAATTTATAAATGGCCCTGGAAAAAGGAGCAGAGAGTTTAAGTTCCAAATCTGCATTTGAAATCAGAAGTGCCAAATATATAACAATAAATTGGAAAATCATGTAAGCTTGAGCAAGTAAGAAGAAAAGCGGCAGGTGAGTTTCAATGTGAACAAGAGTAAGATAACACATTTAGAGAAAATCTATTTAAATATTAAATGATGGATTAGAAAAGTTTTAAGATATGAACAAAGAAAAAAGAAATGGGAGTAGTCTCCTAAGTAAACAGTTTACTGAAATAAACAATTTATTAAAAATATCATCGAATATATGGTGATGGAAGGAGAACTGACTCTGGGTGATGAACACACAATGGGATTTATAGATGATGTAATACAGAATTGTACACCTGAAATCTATGTAATTTTACTAACAATTGTCACCCCAATAAATTTAATAAAATAAAATTTAAAAAAAAAATCAAAAAAAATCAGGGGCCGGCCCGGTGGCTCAGGTGGTTAGAGCTCCGTGCTCCTAACTCTGAAGGCTGCCGGTTCGATTCCCACATGGGCCAGTGGGCTCTCAACCACAAGGTTGCCAGTTCAATTCCTCGAGTCCTGCAAGGGATGGTGGGCTCTGCCCCCTGCAACTAAGATTGAACACAGCATCTTGAGCTGAGCTGCCTCCCGGATGGCTCAGTTGTTGGTTGGAGCATGGGCTGTCAACCACAATGTTGCCAGTTCAATTCCTCAACTCCCGCAAGGGATGGTGGGCAGCGCCCCCTGCAACTAAATTGAACACGGCACCTTGAACTGAGCTACTGCTGAGCTCCCAGACGGCTCAGTTGGAGCATGTCCTCTGAACCACAAGGTTGCCGGTTCGACTCCCTTGGGGATGGTGGGCTGTGCCCCCTGCAACTAGCAATGGCAACTGGACCTGGAGCTGAGCTGCGCCCTCCACAACTAAGATTGAAAGGACAACAACTTGACTTAAAATAAATAAATAAATAAATAAATAATTTAAAAATATATATATCAGCAAAATACATTGCCAAACAGGACTTTAGTTGTAGAGATCTGAAAAACATGAATATAGTAATGTAGTTGCCCTTGGAAAATCATGCACAGTTCTGATAACTTCATGGTAAAAAAGATATAAAAGAATTAGATAAAGTTCACACAAAAAAAGTTAGAGTGATCAAAGTCTTTTGGGGCTGTCAGATATAAATTGTGAACGATTACCTTCTCTAGAAACGCTGGAAAGGCAACAAACTGAAATCTACAAAGTTTTCAGAGGGGAAAGGAAGTGTTTAAAAATCTTATAATACTAAAATGTGAGGCAAATTTGAAACAAAGAAATGGAAGCACTGCTTTAACTTTCTGAAGCTGTTACCTCAAGAAGCACTAAAAATGCAAATTTTTACAAGTTTTGATAAATTAATTGGTGCAGATCCACATCAGGGAAAGGGACAAAGAAGTCTAGAGTACACGCCTACTTTTGAAGGGAGCACTGTATTAATTATCATGCCCACTTCCTGATATCTTTACAAAGGGCTAGTTTTGATTTAAAAGCATGACAAGTCATGTTTTTACACTACAAGGCCCAAGACAGGAAAATGGGAAGAATACTCTACAAAAAGAAAGTTCCTTAAATATTCACCAAGAGAAAACTATAGATTATGACAATCTAAACACCTTGGCTAATTAAAAACAAAAGCATCATTTGTAATAGGAAATGAGCACAATAGTTATTCTGCCATCCATGTCTTGCATTAAACTCTGATCTTGGGCTAGGACCCCTGGGAGCACTCAGCAGTTGTAACAGAGTGTGGGTTTGTGTTTAGTGTGTTAACTGATTTGCAAAAATCAAGACCAAAAGCACAGCATACATAGTCTATTGGTCAGATTCAAAGAAAGGGGCCTTTCTAAAGGCATTTTACAAAAGGTGTTTGAAACACAAACCTGAAAAAATCTTTAAATTAGTTTAGCAGATGTAACCTAATCCTTGTCCCTTGCTTATTTTTTCCGTATCTGTAAGCAGGTGTGCAAATGAAAAGAAAAAAAGCAGACATAAAACTGCTTTTATGTCCACAGCAAACTAACAGGAAAAATCGTAAGCATTTATTATTTACCACGCTTTGTTAATGATGGAGCTATAGTAACTATTTTTTTTTCATTTTAAAAGAATCATCTAATTTCAATTAGAATTTTCTTTATCAAATTTTTTTGTATTTTAATTTAATCATTGAGAGTTAGTATTGCTAGAATATAAACAATTTTAATCTTCCATTAGTCTGTATTCTTTCCTGTGAGGAATAACTAGCTCAAAATTTTCTACCTTGTTATTTTTCTTAAACTAGTTTTGTTACAAAAAAAAATTAAGCAGAATAAAAGTGATTTTTAGGAGGTTGGTTTTAAATGAATTCATTAAATTTATGTTTTAAATAAAAGTCTGCCTGAAATGGCATGGTTAAATACAGAAATGCACATGTAAAAACAAATGGATTCAGGAATGCAAAATGAGCAATTTCCCAGTGGCCATTCATTCAGTAGCTTGCATAAAGGTGCAACTCTCTTTGGTATTCAGTTAGTTAATACTATTATAGGAGTGGATTAAGAACCAGAGAAGAGTCAGAAAAGGAAGAAAGATTAAAAATCTGGGATTGGGGTGGCGAGAGAAGAGTTCAAAATAAAGTAAAAGTTTCCTGAGAAAGCAAATAAAAGAAGCACTAAGAATTCCACCATAAATCATGCTAAGTGTGTTTAGAGACTGCAACTGTGTATTCTGTGCCATTGAGTTGGTTCGGAGTCCTGGCGACCCTAGGAAGGAGTGAAGTCCACAATGTTCTGTCCTCAACAGCCCTGCTCAGCTCCTGTAGATGCAGGCGGATGGCTTCCTCTATGGACTACAGCTACAGAACTACTTTAAGTGCTGCTACCTTTTCTTGTCCAACCACATGAAGTGACCTTTGTGTACCAAAGCTAACTCTGCTAGTTCGTCGCAATATCCTACAACAGAATCCTTCAAAAGAGACCACTTAAAATTGCTTAATCTTGATGGTACTTTGTGGTAAAATCATGAGCCAGCTCTGAAAGAAAAGAAGGCCTGCCTTTTCAAAAACTAAACGTTGCTGGGTGTGGTTGGTTGATTCTGAAAAGAGAAACTACAATAAGCTTTGGTAGTTTTGACACGGACTTTAAATGATAAAGAAATGTGTTTAACTTGTCTCTCATGTTCATTAGGGCAAAGTTTATCAGTTTAACCCTTTGCAAACAAGCAAGAGATCATGAGAGCAGGAAGCTTTTCTGTGGAACTCCTGACGCAACACAAACCATAGCAGTTACAGCAAAGCTTAATGCAAACCCTCTAGAGTCCACGTTGACAAATTCTTTAACAAGCCCTGTGGTTACAGGGAAGCTGGTTTCACTCTGACTCACTCCTACTCAAACAGTTTACTGGAAATGAAGGGGAGGGGGAATTTTCAGAGAAGTCATGTGATGGCCAGACAAACCACAGTCAGTAAAGGTTCAACAGAGTCAAAAACAGGTCCCAGCAACAACTGACACCCAGAGTGTTCAAATGGCACTAAATTATATGAAAATGAGTCCTGTTGGGTTCTAGATCATCCAGACTATGAACTCTTTCTTAAATATCTGTATGTAAAGGAACAGATACTTCACAAGGAAAAACCAGCAGGCATTGACATGGTGTGGGCAACTGCAAACACTTCATAGGAAAATGTGCTTAACAGAGAATAGCATCAAAGGAATGTTAAAGCACTTAAGTGAGTGTATAAATAATCATTATTAAATGCTTTCCCACAGTCTGTAAACTCAAATGATCAAACACATATACTATCATCAAAAGAATGTCAAGAGAACCTTTAATTATCCCCCTTGTATTGGGGGTATGTTTACTGGGTAATCTATTCTACTACATAAAAAGAAAATATACTAGCCATGAGAACTACCATTCCAATTGAGGTACTTTTTCTTGGAATTATGTTTTCACTAATAAAATAAATCGACTCAAAATTTCTGAACAGGATAAAAATTCTATTAAGCTAAAAAAAGGTGTTTTTCAGCCTTAAATATATTTAGTACAAACTAGTAAGGTAAAAGATATTAGTATTTAAACTTGCAGGTTTAACTTCAATAAGTCAGGTTAAGTGCAAACATTAATTAATTTAAATACTGCAGCCCTAAACGAAAGCTAAAAAAATGCTCCTTTAAAATAAGATTAAATAAAGAAACTATAAAATAACCTTTGAGTAAATGCTTAACCTAAGACAGTGTACAGACTCATGAGTTATATTCAATAGAAAGACAAGCTAGTCAATATAAATCATGGAGGAAAAAACTGCATTCTTTCAAAAGATGAAGTTTTAAGAAATTTAATTTTCTTACTTCTGACTTAATTCTCAATTTCCTATATTGATAGGAATTAAGAAACAGTTTCACAGTCAGCAAACTAACATTTTGTAATAAAGAATCCAAGTAGCTAAGTCACTTGGACAGATGGTGTTTAAAAAAGCACACTTATTCAAACCATATTCTTCCAAGTAAATATGTACAACATTCCTTCTCTATTGTGTAAGCTTTAAACACAAAAAAACCACAACCACCCCCATGATCCCATTCCCCATTACTTCAATACTGGCTGCCCTAATTTTTTAGGATACATCAAGCAAATAAGTTACTTTATTTTTCAAACTCTTATTCCTAATGCCTTTAATTTTCCTTTTTTTTCTCTTTTTTTTTTGTTATACAGCTTATAGAACAAATTACAAGAACCTTCATTTGTTTCTAAAGTATGGAATTTTACAAATGTTATTTTTCTTAATGTGAATTGAAAATTATGTCACTTAACTTAATGATGTCTTCTATATTATCTTGAAATCCTTGCTCTCAGATGAGTATTAAACTCAAAGATGCAACACAGTTCAATCTTTTTTAACGTAAAATGATTTCTGTGTTCGCTGTGTTTTACATTTTGCAGTGAAGACAATATTAAAAGAACCTGTTTCGTGTAATGCTACATTTTCTCTCACAATTTGATATTTCTCAGTTTATTCCAAGTATCTATCTCCTGAGTTGTATGTGCAATACCAGGCGGACACTGATGAAAATACACACATTTTTGTGGCCTCCTCTCAAGGAGTTTAAAGACTCCTGGGGGACATAAGGAAAGTCCATAAATAGTTTTAAAAGCAGGAACAAAGTGAAAGGTACACAAGGAAGACAGAGCAAGAGACAATTTCCAGGGATTGGGAAGATTTTTGAAAAGCAAAGTTCCATGACTAGAGGTATTTTTCAGAAAATTACTTTTTTTGCTTTGTGTGAGACCTGATTACAAAGAAAGAAAAAAAAAAAGACCCATAAAGAGGAGACCTATTAGGAAGTCACTGGAAATGTTCAGGGAACTGGTGATAAAGATCTGAATCACTAGTGGGAAGGGAAAGGAGAGGGCAGATATGAAGATACTGTGGAGATAGAATCACCATGCCTTGAAGAATGACTGGATATGGGAGGCAAGAAAGGAGTCAGATGACCTAACTTTTATAAATGATGCTAGAACTGCTCAAGGTCATAGGAAGCTACATTCATTCAAGTCTACCTCCCACAGACATCTAGTGAAAACATGATAGAAAGCCAAGAGCAAAAGGAAGTCAGCTTAGTGGAAAAATACTGCCTAATCTCAATACTGTACTCACGGAAATAAATTAGGTACCATAAGGAATCAGAATTCAAATAAATGAGTTAATATTCTTTATCCCCTCGAAATATCTATATCACAAAATCCAACTATCAGTCAAAACTAGAATTTAAAGAAAATACTTAGCTTCAAAATTATTACCTAGTAACAATTTCCCAGTAAAAGCATATACACCCTTTAACCTAGTTGGAGAGCACATGGTAAAGCAATGAGAGCCAAGTATTTTTTTTCACTCTTCCTGCTGATAAACTTACTCTACCGAAGGGATAAAAAAATGTATTTTCTACCTAGTCTCAGACAATCTTAAAATTTAAATACCCACTCATAATTATTCATTGTATTTAGTTTGCTGTTTTACCCACTGTTGATCCAACTTTTCTATATTTTATTGCTCCCATCAAATTGGGGTTTTACAAAATACATGTATCTATGAAGAAATTCCAATACCAAAGTCAGATAAACTTTTGGATCCTTGTGAAACTGATTACTACAAGAACTTTTAAATCACAATCAATAAAATGTGACTAAAAAGGTGTCAGTAAAGTTATAGGTGACCAAATAAAAATCTAGTATTTTTTTATATACCATTAATAACTATTTACAACAGTGTAATACCCAATTTACAATAACAAAATGTAAGACAAAACTAGTATTAATCTCACTGAGAAAATAGTGTTGGAATACACAAACAGTAAATTACCTGAAAAAGAGAAAGATTCCTATATGATAGGTAAAGTATTTTAATAAAGATTTAATGGTAAAAGAATAAAACCATAAACATACTAAAAAGAAACATACAACTGAGTATTTACTACATAATTGGAAGGGTTCAGGAACGTAATTTTAGGCATTATTCCAAAGGAAAACTCTAAGATATTGATACAAAAAAAAGTGTAAATTTCTTTATTCAAAAAGTAAAACAATAAAACACACAATAAACAATATGGAAAAAATATTGGCAGCATATGAATTGCCTCTAAATGTTAATCAATAAGAAAACGAAAAATATACTAAGTATAAAAAAATGGGTAAATGAACCAGTTAGACAAAGTTTGTCTTTTTTTGTTTATCTGCATTTTCAACATTTTCTATAATAAACATACTTTGTAATCAGAAAATTGTTATACAAAGCAAAGATGTAGAAAATATTTGATGGCACTGAAAAATGTTCACAGTATGTTTTTATATTCAAAACAAGTCACAAAACAATAAACAGAACATGACTCACTCTTATAAATATTTATAGAGAAAAAGACTGTAGGATGGAGGGATTATTTTTAAGTACATATATATTTACCAAATGTCTACAATGAGCTGTGTCACTTCATAATAAAAACACAGTATTAAAAATCAGTATCAAATGTCCATGACATGTATGTGAAAAAAGAACTTGAGACTAATATGTATGGTATGATCCCAGCTTTTATTTTAAAAAGTTATATGTGCAAAGAAAACAGTTTAGAATAAGGTGATTATTATTCTACTATAGAGAGGACTTTTTACTTTCAATACTTCTGGAATGTTTCAATCTTATTACTATAAGCACTTATGTAATTTAAAAATATGCAAATCTGGAAAACATAAAAGCAAAGAGCTAAGACAAAATTGTTACTGCAAACAAAATATTTTTAAGATAGTTGATTTAAAAATGATAAAAAATCTTCTTAAATTGTTATAAATTTATTTGCACAGTGAAAATCTTAAAAATCAAAACAAGAATGTATCATAACAGTGTACCAACACAGCTGAGGCATAATAGATCTTGCTTGGATATAGTAATAGTCTGCAATGTTAGCAAGAGCAAACGAAAACAAAAAACTTATTTTGCCAAGCCATAGCAAGAAACTCTTCTTTGAATAATGAATTAAAATACTAGTACGATCTCGGAGACAATTTATAATGTTGAAAACTGGCAACAATCTCTTTCCAACTATTCTTCCTCTATTTCCTCCAAACACAAAATAAATAAATATAAGTTAATCCTTTTCTAAACCTGGGAGAAAGCATGCAGGGATAATCACACTCACATACACTGAAATCTCTACTAAGCCCCAACTGATGGAAACTGGTGAAAAGGCATAAAAGGCAATAAAGAAAAGAAAAAAACAATTAAATATAGTAGAAATAAATAATTTTTAAATTAGCTTAGTTTTTTATTGCATTAACCTAGATGAAAATGTTGCTATGTTGTGATAAGCAGAGCACTACCTAATTCATATTGTTCACTGGTACTAATAATGACATATCTGTACTGTTTTAAAATATGAGAAACATAAAGGAGAAAAATCAAATTATTCGCAGCACACCGCCACCTGATATAAACAATGCTAACTTTTAAATGTAGTTCCATGTCAACTTTTATATATATCTACATAACATAACAGAAATTGTATTTGTATAGATTATTGCCCGATTTTTTTCATTTAACATTTTATCATGAGCATATTCAAACTATGCTACTGTTATTTAAAAATGTAAATTTCTATAGGCCTCCTACATTTTTGTATCACATGGCCCGGTCGTTTTTATTTTTTTTACTAAATTTATTGGGGTGACATTGGTTAATACAATTATATAGGTTTCAAGTGTATAACTCAGAAAATTGGGTTGGGTGTTGGCTCTGAGATTTGCTAGGTGCGTCTTCCTGAATGTGTTTCCCATTCAAATCAGGGAAAATACCTTCTACTTCAAGTTTGTACTAAGGTAATGCATTCACGTGACTTATACACAGATTTTAGAAAGAAAATAGGGAAGATCACAAATTGCCAGGGATGAGTTACTCTTTTCTCATATTATTTCACTTAATTATTTTCTAGTTTGACTGCATAATTGGTTGACAAGACATAATTGCAATATTGTATAAAAATTTTAAATAAAGTGTTCATAAGGAATATATAATTTCTGACTAAATGACATGAAAGAATGTGCACACTTTGCTTACTTGATTTTTTCATATAAGCAAATATGAAATTAGAGAATAAGGAATATATATAGTTTATCCTAAAATAGTGATTGTAATTATTGGCTTTATAGGATGAAAATAGCAAACCTCATAACCTTCAGAAGTATTCTGTGCAATCTGGTTTCCACAATTCAAACCAGACAGAGTAGAATTAGAGAAGAGCCAGTCAAAAAGTAACTAAAATAATCAGTCATAATACATGAATGAAAAAGATTATTACCCTAATGGTAGATAAAGACTAAGAGTCTTCAAAGACTCGAAAGTCTTTATGACCCCAAATTATATGTATAAAATGAAGTATAATTTACTTCTACATCCAATTCTAGAAGATCTCAGTTTTTGGAAGTTGAGGTTTTAGATGGTAACAAGTTTATAGAATATATTATTTATTTATAATCCTAGAATTAAAAAAAATTGCAAAGAATGAAATGAGTCACCCAGCTTAATATTCTGTTCAATATAGGGAGTGCTATGCATGGATCCATGAAAGTTAGAGAAAAG
Source organism: Rhinolophus sinicus (assembly GCF_057876585.1). NCBI lineage: Eukaryota > Metazoa > Chordata > Mammalia > Chiroptera > Rhinolophidae > Rhinolophus > Rhinolophus sinicus. Next base: position 28,894,319 of record NC_142512.1, read on the forward strand.
ACCAGGCACTCATTCTTTTTGAAATAGCAATTCTATTTGTATACAATTAAAATTAATAGGAAGTTTTTGTTTTGTTTTATTTTTAATATTGAGTCAATATGGGCCTCAGAAAACTTTCATCCACCAATTCTAAGACAAACCTTACCTCTGCAGTTTATCAGCAGGAATATATCCTCTCGCCACAGGACAACTTTTTACATATTTGACAAGCTCATCCTTTCACCCTTTCAAGGAAACATGTCTAAATTCTTTTCAACAATTTCTTATATTATAAAATTTCAAGATTATTTACCATCTCATTCTCCCTCCTATAGGGAAATTGTTTTGTCAATGTTCTATCCTATTAAAAATGATATTATAGGAAGTTTCCCACTTCAAGATGACCAAGTAAGACCTCTGCCTCTCTGCTAGAATAAAGATGGTTGCAAATTCTTGCTTAATCTGCTCATTGAGAGGCGGAGTCTAATTCCCCTCTCTGAATATGGGCTGGCTTTAGTGATGATATACATGGCAAACACAATGTGGCAAAGTGACTGGGATTTCTAAAGTTATGTTACAAAAAACCTTGCAGCTTTTACCTAGGGTTCATTCAAAACATTTGTTCTTGGAACTCAGGTGCCACAATATGATGAAGCCCAAGAAGCCCCATGCAGAATAACTTGAGGTCCAAAACCAACAGTCCAGCCAAACTCCAAGCCAACAGCCAGAATCAACTTGTCACTCATGTAAGCAAACCACCTTGAAAGTAGATCTCCAATTTACAGCCAAGCCATTTTGTCCAAATTGCATATTTGTGTGCAATATAAATGATTATTGTTTCAAACCACTAAATATTGAGGTAGCCTGTTACTCAGCAATAGATAACCGGAACACTCCTTATCTTAATAATAACCCTAAAATAACAGAAATTCTCTCTTTGATGAAACTAGCATTAATAAATGAAGTAGAGGAAGATGGAATAAAAGATTATATCTGAGAGTCAGCAGTGGAAGATACAGTATGAAAGAAAAACAAAGTGATTTGCACTACAGAACTCCAAAAAGAATCTACAGCACAACTACAGAAGAGTAGCTGGAGTAGCACTGAAAACAAAGAGACTGCGTAAGAAGCGGACTCTCAGGTCCTACCCCTACTGCAGCCAGACAACGTCCTCCTCTAGCCCCATCTAAGACACCAAAGGTTCTAGGCTCAAGCCATGTTTGTGCAGGTATCCACGGACTGAATACAAAGCAGGTTAAGTGAAAACCGACATGATCTCTAACTCCCCTTCCACAGCCTCACTTTAGAATGTCAGCAGCAAAGTTTATATTCCCCAAGCAAGAAATCAAAAGATTCATCACTAGAGAAACAGAACTATCACAAAGGACAGATGTATAGGACCTAATATATGGACGTTCCAATAAATAAGGCAGCCTGCCACTCTGTACCTTGTCTCCACACACATAGCTTCCATTCAGCTTTTACATGCCATCTTCTTATATATAAACAGAAGAACAAGAATCTCCAGGCTTTGAGGAAAGCTTCCAAGAAGAAACAGAACAAAGGGGGAAAACTATGCCTAGAGGAACAGAAAACTTGAAAAAATGAAATACCTTCAAAAGGATAAGAAACTATTTCATGGAAATATAATGCAAATTGCTTTTTTCAAAATAAATATATGATAGTGGAAAACACTGTAATATTAGCGTTAGAAGACAAAGTTGAGAAAATGACATACAAAGTAAAAGGAGATATATATTAGGAGCAATATGATAAAAAAAAATTAAAATGATGGGTGTTGGAGGCCCAACATCAAAATAATGAGAATTCCAGAAAGAAAGAATAGAGATTAAAGAGGACAAATTGACACAGGAAAAAAATACAAGAGCTAATGGACTCTAGATTTCCCAAAATCAATGGACTCTAAATTGACAAGTTTCCTGAATGCCTAGGAGAATAAATTTTTGCAAAAAAATCCATATCTCAGATAAGGAATCTAAAAGCGTCTAGAGAAAAAAACAAAACCAAACAGCCTTGCTCAGCACAGTATTAGCCCTATCAATATCAACACCAGATGCTTGAAAACGATTGAGCAATGCTTTCCAAATTCTAAGTTTTGATAGATGGACTTTTTAAAAAATGACTTTCAATTTAGAATCCTATATTCAGTTAAGTGATTATAAATGAAGAAAAACATCATTTTCAGAATTTTCCATCTACTCATACTTTCTCAGGAAGCTACTACAGAATGTGTTCAACCAAATGTGGGAGTAAATCATGAAAGATGAAGACAAGGGATCCAAACCAAGAGAGAAGCAACTGTACAGAGGGCCAAGAGAACAACACCAAGTCCAGATTGGAGTAGGAGCAAGGACTCCAGAGTGATGATGCCAAGAGAAAATCCATACTTGGTAGTAGTTTATAGGTGTTACCAAGGGGAGAGTGATACGAGAGGTATTTTACAGAGCTGGCAGAAGGGAGAGAAGATATTGAAGAAACTGTGTAAATGAAAAAAATGTTAATTCCAAAATAAAAAGCTTAAAAAAAAAGGAAAATAATCACAGTACACTAGGTGGCTTAAAAGAAAACAATAGTTATACCTGTTTGGCATCCAAGCCATAGCATAAACATTTAAAGCTGCAAGCCATCTTAGACTTACTCTACTTCAACTTGCTGATTGTATATGCATGAAGAGTTTTTAAGATGTTAAATGACATACATTAATGAGTGCCACAAATGACAGAAGTATCAACTGTTGCAAGTGGGGATACTTAGCCATTTACAAGTAGGTATATTGATGGACATGGTTTCAGTAATTTGAATGTATCAGTGATGCTCGCATTCTGAGTTCTGCTTCTCGCTCTACTTCTAAGCATGTAAATTAGGCAGGGGACAACTTCCAGATCTGCAGTTTTTTATAAAATCAGAAGGGTACCTTTCCATAATAACTCAGAGTTAACACAAGGGTCACATTAGATACTGGAATTTCAAAAGCATTAAAAATAATTAAAAAGTTGTTTATATGAGTAATAATTATTAGCCTTAATATAAGCATTATGATGTGAGAAAGAGAGGCATAATATTTGGTTGACAAACAAGGCAAAGCAGATACAAGGATAACTTGCCATGTAGAACAGATGTCTGTAGCTCTTTGGTTAATTTGTTTATATTTTAATAGTCTACATTCATATTCGAGAGTTTTATTTTCAATTAAAACCTATAACTATCCTTATTTGACTTCCACTTAACGTGCTTTTTTAAAAAAAGGCCATCTAGCATTAAAATAAATATATATATTTTTCCCCTCCAGGGTAATGTTTTTTTTTTGGGGGGGGTCTCGGATTCCACTGAGCAGAAAAGTATATACTCAGTCCTCAAAATAATGTGTGTACATTTATGTGGGCACACATACTTACAAACACACAATAAGACAATTTTCAAAAATTTCATAGGTTAATGAACAAATCTGGAGAGGGAGAAGCATTTTATATATAATCTTTCAAAATTCTTTTATATCCTTTTTATTTAGTCTATGTTGATTTAGGCCATCATCCCTGAAATGGAGACTCAGTAAGTTAATAATATTCTTAGGAATTTCCCTGCAAAGAATAAAACAACTATTTTGTAACATTAAAATATAGGTTGATACACACTTTGTACTCAAGTGTAAAAGGCTTTATCCCCACTGATAAAAAGTTTATCTTAATTTGTTTTTTCTTAATTGTGAGTTTCCAAATAATTTCCTCTAAACACGATAAACACGAATAACTATGTTATTTTCAAAATATTAATTTGGAAGTTCTACTATTTAGGGCTCCCAGCCTGGTCCCCCTTATTCTTTTGGTGCTCTGCTTGGTAATACAGCAGGTCCTTGAATAACATTGCTTCCTTCAACATCGTTTTATTATCAGGCTATAGGAACTTAACTCTTGTTTATATCAATTAGCCTATGGTAAATTTGGTTTCATTATGGGATGTTTCGATAAAAGCCAAAGAACCTATTGACGACATTAAGCAAGGACTTACTGCACTTATAAACACATAATGGACAAAGAATGTTTCATCTCCTTAACTTCACTGGTAACGTAAATTTACCCTGGCTCCTGGCAAGGTGTTGTTTTTAGCTTAGTCTGAGTGGTCTTGTTGACTATTTCTATATTTCTCTATTCTAAGATCAAGATTATAGTCACTTATATTTCAGCTTTTCTGAATATTCTATCCCAAACCAATCATTGTTTTCACACTGGCAGTTTTCTTCTTTAGAGTAACTTTTAACATCTTCACCTTAATCATAACCTCTTTAGGGATAATTAAAGTATTCTATTTATTTTCTCCCATTGTTCTTACTTGTGCAGCCTCTGCGTGTTCCAGCATTTCTTCGAATTCCTGGTACTCCTCATCATCTGGTTCAGCACCTGAGAGTCGAGCTGCCCTGGCCATGAAATATGGAGGCAGCTCTCCAATTGCTGTACCGACACCCTATGTGAAAAACCAAAACACACATGAGATCCTGTTCTTAACACAGTGACAGTAAACAGATCAAGTCTATATGTTTCTATATCACCAAAAGCATGTTAAGATGTGTGTGTCAGGGAGGAAAGCATATATTAGTACATAATCAGGAGGATGTGAGTTTTAATCCTGGTCCTACTACTGACCTACACAATGAATGCCGGGAAAGATAATACACATCAAACTCTTAGACAATCCCTGGTGTATTGCAAACACTAAATTAATATTAGTTCTCTAGCATTCCTACTTATACTCTGTTATTTTTGTCAGTTTTCCCCTCTATTTTCAAATATTCAACTACTTTGATAGTGAGCACTCACTATACTACTACTATAACTATTAGACAAATATTTTAGCAAATCTTCTGGGATTTAAGATGTTGTTTTAATCCCAATACAACTTTTTTGTGCAGAGTTAAAACTTTTAACAAATTGTGGTCAGGAAGCCCCTTGAAAACTCAACATTAGGATGGATAAATTTTCGCCACAGGAAAAATGTTTATTTCCTCAGGACATTGAGTGATATGTTTCAGGCTCTTTGTGGATCCTTATTTTTTAAAGACAATTTTTTCTCAATCACTTTAGGATATATGGATGAAAACAAAAATAATCAGAAACTTGGTTCGGACTTAAATGGCTTAAATACAAGATAGGTAATAATGTAAGAGGCGCATAGTCTCTAGGAATAGTCTCAATTTTGAGCCATCCTTCTCTGCCCTGAGTCACAGTGAATGAAAAAGCTTTGCTAGTTCTCAGAAGTAACTTGAGGCCTGTTTGCTCTGTCCAATGGCTCTGCTTACAAATGCCTTGAAAAGAATCCCTAAGGAACATTATCAAATTAAAACATTTTGTGATCACAGTGTTATATTCCAATGTGTGGAATCAACGATCTCCAAGTGAAACTGCATTATCCACATGTGAAACAAGAATTCTGAAAAAGGACATACTCTCGTGCCAAGAGAGTAAGACTATATTTAGTTAAAGAACAGACAGACAGGAGGAGGAGAGACATATATAGAAAAAGATACAAAATGAAATACAAATCATACTTTGTCAAACAAGAAAAGTTAGTGCTAGTCAACGTTAGGGGATGTTAGAAAACCAACTTATTAATTGAAAAACTGGTAAATAAAGAGAAAGAATCAATTATCCTGTTTTATATATGAAAGACAACCCACGGTAACCAAATTGCTGATAAGAACTTTTTCTTTATAAAATTATTCCAATCAATAACGAAAGGAAAAAAATGATGTAATTGAAATATCCCCCATTTTATAAGCCCCTAATAAAATAATGTACTTATATAATAATGGTGCTAATATCACACACAAAAAAGACAATCAGACTTTATTGTACCTCGTGATAGAAATACACAAGATTCTGAAGTGCCAAAAAAATGCCAAATTGTTAAAAAACATTTTTTTCAAGATTCTCAATCTAACTATCAATATACAGGACACACACAGAACAGAAAAACCAGTTTAAACTACACCAACTAGAATACAATCAGTAAAATCCACGCTGTGGGAAACTATATTTGACAAACAATCCAGTTTCAATAAAAAATAAATTTGAAAAGAAAAACAAAGAAATAAATACACTCAGAATAATTTGAACATTAACTGGTTAACTGATTTGAAGCGACTATTCCTTATTTCTCTTAGGTGTAATAATGTTTCTAAAGTCCTATGGCTGATATATTTACAAATAAAATGTGCTATGTTCTCTGGGATATGCTTCAAGATAATTGAGAAAAAAGTGAAGAGGGGTATTAGGTAAAACAATATGAGCTAGGAGGTAATATTAGCTTAAGTTCGGTGATAACATCCTGAATTAATTATATAATTCTTTGTACTTAAAAAATTTTTTTCCATAACAAGTAGGACTTTTAGCTAATTGCCAAATTTTACCCAAAACATGAACTTCTCTTAAAACCTGTTAAGTCAAATATTTAATATTTCTGAAAACAATCATATGATTCAAACTCATGACAAGTTTCCTTAAAGTTAAAAAGGAAGTACTGATGATTGAAATGAAATCAAGAGCTACATGTCTTATACTTAATTGACCATATTTACTGTAATATTTTAATTCTGCTCATTTTGCCATTTTAGCAAGGAACAAGAATGATGATCACGAGTCAGTATTCTATTTTTATGCAAGTAAATAAAAAAGAAATATGGTCATCCAGGCAGGTCCCCCAAAATACATTATATTCCAGACATAGAAGTTTATGTAACCAGTGTCCTCAAATTTGATACTGAAGTACCATAATCTCATGATTCTTACAAAATAATTTTATAATTCTTACAAAATCAAAACAAAACTATGGAACACTGTGGAACACTAAAAACTGTCAGCCTAGGTTTAATTAAGGGGAAGAAACAACTGGTTTCCTTATTGCAAAAGACAAGTGGTATTCAGTCAAGCAATAATTCAGAAAGCTCTTCTAAAAACCCTCTACTACATATCAATTTATTACCCTGAAGTCTCTGCTGCTTGAATTGGAGATTTTAATATGCACAAAACATGCAAAACCAAAAGAAACAACATCTTTTTGGAGTGTTCATTTTATTCAAAGATTTTTGGGAGGAGAAAAATCTTGAACTGTGCTGTTAAAAAGTTTTGTCAAGTGGATTCATAAGCAAATCAATATTATCTTGCATTTCTATGTAGGAAATCGTAAGTTTAATGGTAAAAATATGGAGAACTGAAATTTTTATACATATATGCTTACTATTCAGAAAGTATGACAGTTTTGTATTATCAGAGTTAATAATCTTTAAAAATAAAATCATTTGTCTATTAAATATTCCAACTACAAATATAATCAGAGGTTAGAAGTAGAAGTTTGGAAGGTAAGCTTGAAACCACTGAGAAATTCGGGGCTCTTGCAGCAATGTTTAAAAAACAATTACACCAACTCTAGTAAAATTATCAGATTGTTTTATCAATGAAAGAGAGAAAATTTGCTTCTAGTTTTCCTTGAGGTCAGTTTTTAAAAGGCCTTAGAAGGAAAGAAGTTCTGATGCACGTTACAACATGGATGAAACCTGAAAACATTATAAGTGAAATAAGCCAGGCAAAGAAAGACAGATATTGTATGATTCCATTTATATGGGGTAACTAGAATAGGCATATTCATAGAGGCACGAAGTGGAATAGAGATTACCAAGGGCTGGGGAAAGGAGGGAATGAGGAGTTACTGTTTAATGAGTACAGTTTCTGTTTGGGATGATAAAAGTTCTGGAAGTACACACTGGTGAAGGTTAAGCAACACTGTGAATGTCCCAAATGCCAGAAACTTGTGTACTTAAAAATGGTAAAAATGGTAAACTTTATCTCATGTACATTTAACTACAATAAAAAAAAATTAACTTAACAAATAAAAGCCCTTAAAAGGTGATGCTCTCTATCTGAAAGTCATCTCACATGCTCTTCTTTCCCCTGCCCTGCTGCCATCCCTCCACCCCACTTCACTCCTTATTATCCTTAGACTCAACTGAATCAGACCAGAGAACACTTTTGTCTTATACAGAAAATTTTTCCTCCACAGTACTTATCATATTTTGTTTAAATATTTATATATAGAGAGAAATGTATATATACAAAGGGTGCCAAAAAAATGTACACGTTTTAATAAAGGAAAAAACTGCATTAAAATTATGCTGATGGTAACCACTTTGAGCAGCTCTTGTAATTGCAGAAGTCAAATGTGCTTTGTATTCATCTTCTGTTATCAGTATATATTATTACAATTTTAATAAAGTTTTCTCTTTTCTTAAAATGTATATACATTTTTTGGCACCCTTTGTGTGTATATGTATGTGAGTGGTGTGTGTGTGTGTGTGTGTGTGTGTGTGTGTGTGTGTGTGTGCGTGTGCGTGTGTGTGATACTCATATATACATTTTCCCTGGTAAGTATTTCCCTCACTAGAATGTAAAGCTCCATGAGGGTAGAAACTATTAAGTGTTGTTCACTCTGACTCTTCAGTACTTAAATATGTAATAACTATACAAATGGGATCAAATTTATGGAAGGGTAAACTATAAGAATCAAGTCCAACACATTCTAAATCAAGTTTCTCAACCTCAGTAGTACTGATTTTTACGAGTGTGTATCATTTAACCACTTTTAAATATAAAATCCAGTGGTATTAATTTCATTCACAAAGTTGTGCAACCATCATCACTACCGATTTCAAATATTTTTCATCACCCAAATGGAAACTCTGTATCCATGATGCATTAACTTCTCATTCTCTATACCCCTGGTAACCTCTAATCTTCTTTTTGTCTCTATGAACTTGACTTTTCTCGACAGTTTACCTAAGTGGAATTACATAATAATTGTCTTTATATGTCTGGCTTATTTCACTTAACAATATTTTCACAAGGTTTACCCGTATTGTAGCATGTATCAGAACTTCATTCCTTTTAGGGCTGAATAGTATTATGTTATATGTATATACCACATTTTGTTTATCCATTCATCTGTTTAAGGATACTTGGGCTGTTTCTACCTTTCTGATAATATGAATAATGCTGGTAAAAAGTGAAGTACACATATCTGTACTTACACTTGAGTCCCAGTTTTCAGTTCTTTTGGATAGGAGTGGAATTAGAGGGTCATAAGGTAATTCTATGTTTAAGCTTTTGAGAAACCCACCAAACTCTTTTCCATAGCAGTTGACTCACTTTACATTCCCACCAGCAATCTATAAGGGTTCCAATTTCTCCACATCCCCACAAGCACTTACTCTGCTTTATAAATAAATAAACAGGCCATCCTAATGTGCATAAATGGGTATTTCCTTGCAGTTTGGATTTGCTTTTTTCCAACGACTAATAATGTTGATAATCTTTCTGTGTGCTTATTGGCCATTTGTATATCTTCTTTGGAGAAATGTCTATTCAAGTCCTTTGTCCATTTTTAAATTGGGTTGTGTTGTTGCTGTTGAGTTGTAGTTTTTAAACATTGAGCATATTAAACCCTATCAGATATATGATTTATACACATTTTCTCCCATTCTATGGGTTGCCTTTTCACTCTTCATAGTGCCCTGTGGTGTGTGCAAGGTTTTAATTTTAGTGAAGTTCAGTTTATCTATTTTTTTCCTTTTGTTGCTTTTGGTGTTATATTTAAGAAACCATTGCCAAACTCAACACCATGCAGATTTGTCTCCATATTTTCTTCTAAGAGTTTTATAGTTTTAGCTCTTAAGTTTATGTCCTTGCTGTATTTTGAGTTAATTTTTGTATATGGTATAAGGTAAGGGTCCAACTTCATTCTTTTGCATGTGGATATTCAGTTTTCCTAGCACTTTTTGTTGAAAGGACTGTCTGTACAAATGTTGAGAACAATGGGAACCAATATAAACATAACTTGATACGTGCTACATTTTTTACATGACAGAAGACATTTTCAAAAAAGGAACTATGAAAAGCAAACATTCAGCCAATAGTGAGTATTTATTGAAATTCTTGTACTAAGTGCACAACCTAATGCTGATTGCTCTATGAGCAATAAATTTAAGGTGCAGTCTGTATTTTTTTGTAGCTTAAAATTTATTTGGGGAAGTAAGCCACTAAACCAGCCAAGATGACTAATTTAAGGCGTCCATGGAACCAGGCCAAATGAGCGCTACAGACAATATGCACTATGGGAGTTTGGAGGAGGGATTTATCACTGCCAGCTGAGATGGAAGTGTTTCTTTATTGGCATTAGTGTTAATTCAGCCAAGTAATTCATTTTTGAAAGAACAAAAGAAAAATAGAAAACTGAAGTCTATACACATAATCCCTTTCGAGCATGTTCCAAGTATCTTCTGTTATTTTAATAAACATTTTTCATCAAAAGACTAACATGGTCAAATTCAAAAAACATATGCAACTAGTACAATGAATTTGTTTCCAGTATTTATAAAAGAGTAACAGGAAACATGACAATTTTTCCTGTCTTTCATATTCAACCAATTCAATGTATGGCATTTCCTTTATAATTCTTCTAAAATACAACATCATTGCTATCATTTAAATGTCTTTGAAAACTCTGCCTTTTCTGTGGGCATAAAGTTACAGGGAATATATAACTTAATAAATCCAAATGATGAATTAAAAAATAATTCAGATGGTAATAGGAATTCTTTAGCAAATGATTTATTCCTCAATGATAGGCACCTGAATGAATTTAAGTATGTAGGGAGAAAAAAACCAATGCTTTGTGTGGGTTAAAATACTTCTGCCATTGAACATACAGTCCAAAAACTTCCAAAATATACTGAAGCAACTCATAAAAAAGAATAAATTAATACAACTGAAAGGAAGATCACAACTTACAACCATATAGTCTGATACCACCACTAAAGTAAAGCTTGGTTTATTAAGAAATGTCTCACCTTACTTCCGTATAACAATTCAGAAAGTGAAATGAGTTCTCTAAGAATAAACACAGAGTATTTAAATCTAGGAGACAGACATAATATTTGCCAATTTGGGACTGACAGATATACGTATAACCACCGCTACGTGTTTATCAAATATATATATATTATATATTATACATTGGTAAAATTTTACAAAGTACTATAGTTGCATCATCTATACTCCTTTATCCTGCTGTTGTCTACTTGGCATCAATTGCTTTGTGGTACCTATGGTTTCATTCCTTCCTTCTGAACGTCATTCACAGACAGAAGCTCTAAAAGGCTTCTCTAAAAAGTTTACTTTACTTGCAAATAGGTAGCTCATTACACCATGAATTAATTATCTGAGTTGGTATATGTTTGAATTCAACTTCAACGAGGGACAACAAAGTATCAAGATAGGTTAATTTCAGAAAAATATGAAAATGGACATCTTACCCACATGCAGGCTTCAATTCTAACTTTTGAGATGATGCTCCACAAAGAAACGGATCCTTCAATGCCCTCTTCATCTGGACAAATAATCTGATCAGGATAGGGTGGTTCAGGGAAATTAACTGAATTGCATTCATAAGCAGCTAATGTTACTGAAGCTATATGTGGACCCTATAAAACAAATGAGAAAGCTGATTAGAAATATTAATGAAAAAGGAATCAATACACATGTTATTTTAACAGTCCCTTAATCACTACATATTAATAGAAAAACCTTTTAAAGAACAAGAGTCTTTCTAACTAAATATTTCAAGAGGCAGCTGGTAATTTGAAAATTCCTTCCCAGAATTTCTTCCTGGCTTGGTTAAAAAAAAAAAAAAATCAAGATTTATTGATAATTTACATCTAGTTAAGAGTCACTTTTTTAGGTATATATTAAATGAGTTTTGACAAATACATTCAGCTATATAATCACAACCAATCAAGATAGAAAATATTTCCATCACTGCAAAAAGTTCTGTGTCCTTTTTGCAGTCAATCTTCCCCTAACACTAGCCCTTGGAAACCATATGATTTCTGGCTTGATTCTGATTTTACTGATCCATATTTCTCATTTATAAGAATGCTAGCCCCTTCGATAAAAACTTCCTGTGCCTTATTCCTTTAGGTATATTTGAAAATATCACTTTTTGTCCTTAAAAAACAGTTGAAGTAACTACCTCACTTATCTTTCTCACTGAGATCCTAAAATAAAATTGTGGAACTAGTATCAGTGAATATTTCTTTTAAAGTAACTTTTTCTATGGAAGCTTTGGTGCTACTTTGTACCCTTATTTTGAAATATTAAAATTGATTGTAATCATATAGACTAAATGGGTTAATATTTAGGTGTGTGATAAAGGTTTAAACACAAGGGTTCCCAAATACACATGGGTGCCAAGGTGAGGTGTCTGCATATGAAGCAACTAGGGAGTTTGTTAAAAATATAAATTCCTGGGTCCCCTAAACATAGATTGATTCAACAGGCAGGGATGGGAACCTGTATTTTATAAACAAGCTTCTTTCAAATAGGTTAGGTTCTAATAGGGTAGGTTTAGGAACCATTGGGAGAATAGTAAGTTAAGGGTCAGAAAATAAGCAATCTTGGACAAGTCGCTTAACCTTTCTGAGCTTTAGTTTACTCTTCTGCAAAGCAAGAGAATTAGACTCATTTAATGGTTTCATCTAGCTTCAAAATTCAAAAACTCCAAATATAATCAAATATGTCAATAAAATCTAATGCTAATTTCCAAAGTTCTCACGAAGTGTTAAGATTTAAGAGCTAGACATTCTTAACATGTTGCTCTCACACACACACACGGTATAAGTATTCACTTTAAAGCATACTGTAGACAAAGTCTATAGTGTAGTGGCCATAAGCATAACTTCGAGAGCCAGATATTCTGGTTTAGATTCTGGCCTCTGACACTTAACTTCTGACTCATGCTTTCCTCGTCTATGAAATGGGAATAATAAAATACCTTCAGGATCTACATTCTGGGGATGTTGTGAAGTTTAAATTAGTCAATTCATGCAAAGTGTTCAGCTTAGAATGGTGGTGGTGATACAGTAAGACCTCAAAAAGTACCAGCCATTAGCTATTATGAAGAAAAACATTATATTTGTAAAATAAAATTATATATACATATACACACACATATGTATGTATAAATATACACACAATTAAGTGGTCTCTGAGTCTTTTAAAATCACATAATGAAAGAACTTGTGGTTCAAAGACAAAGTGCATAAGATGCAATGATAAAATAAGACATTAAAGAATTCCTACTGCTATCAAGATAAATGGCAATATAAAACAAAATTTTTGTTGCATATTAATATGAAAAATATATTCACAAATCTAAGCTACATTTCTCCCTAAACGCAATAAGGTATATTTTTGTTCAAATAAAATCTAAATAATGAAGTTCTACACTTAGCACTGAATCAATTATTAGGTTTCTTCTGAACCAACAAAATCTATGTGAATTTTTAGTTGGTTCCTCTTTTTCTTGGGTTTTAACTCATAGAAATCCATAAATAGTAATAGTTAAGTTTAAAAGATAATTATAGTATTTTTTTTAAAGAATGCTTTAGAGTACTCAGGTTTTTTAGAAAAGTTATTAGCCATAAAATCTACAACTGTTTCTTTGAATACCATGTGCATAAAAGAGGTCTCACAAATGGGGGAGGGGGGCGAAAGGGTTATTCTTGTACTCTTCCCAAAGAACCTCAAAAACCCAGTTTAAAGATTTGGGAATTCAGAATAACTGAAAAATTAGTGAACAGTTTCTCACTGTACATATAGCTAAGTTTCAGACGCAATTAAAAAACACACAATTATAACCTTCACCTTTACCATTTGAAGACACAAAAGAGAAATGTGATATCAGTAAGTAAAACAAAACAAATTCAAGAGTTTCTTCAGATCGCCACACAACTGTCCCCTGTAGACTGCAGGAACAGTCTACCCTTCAACTCTAGGAATGAACTCTCAGTGACCAAATATTTAACTGTCCTGGATGCTAATAATGACATTTCTGGGATACATAGGAAGGAAAAAACTACATTTATATTCCAGAAACATAGATAAAATATGTACCCCAAGAGATTAAAGAAGAAGATAGAAGATGCCTTCATAGTTTTAATTTTAAGTGATTCTAAATCTAAAAAGGGAAACTTTCAGCAATCTGATGAGAATTTTTCCCTAAAGAAAGGACAGTTCATTCACACAACTAAACTGATATAGATACTTTCCATAACCATACTACTAAGTCATGATTACTCAGCCTCAGAGGCAGATGTGGTGGTTCCCAGACAAAAGAAACACAAATAACTCAGCTTCTTGTCCTTTGTTCATTCTCAAGAGTCCATTTAGCCTGTACCTTGACATTTTAGTTTAAACTATGTTAACTGATAGGAAACCTCACAAATTCTTTTCAACGTTAGAGGTTAATGGTTCCTAAATATAACTGACTTGATTGAAATAAGTGTTAGTTTACACGAAAAATCCAAACACAAAAACTAAAAAAATCATTTTGATTAAAAGAATTTTAAAAGTTATACATATTCAAACCACCTTTTAAGTGTTATTTTCTAAAACCTACAAGACCCACTACTATGTATCAAATATGAAAGAATCACATTTCAACCATACTTCAACCATTTCTTCATACAAATGAAGAAACCAAGGGGGTAAAGACAAGCAGCTATAGTATAAGTAGAAAAGACTACCAGGCCAGAATCATCATAAGACATAAAAATAATACAATGTACTGAGCAGGATGTTCTCTCATGGCAGCATAGAGACATTGTCATGTATGGGCTAGAGATCCTGGCCTGTGACTGAGTAAAGTAACTGGTACTGATTTTCACTCTTACAGCAAACAATTACAAAACTGGACAAAATACATGGAACAATTCTTTTCAGACATTATACAACAGGCAGTACTGGACTTCTGATTGCTGAGAGAAGGAATACAAATGAGAAAACCCTATGATGACTCTGACTTTTGATTTGTAGACACATTCTATCCACAGCAAAAGCGATGGCCCAAAGAGGAGGAACCCACACACAGCATGATGGTCTTGCTGTGTTGAGTAGGAAATCTGAGTTCAGGGAGCCTAAATAATTGAAATTTTGGGGGCAGAATCCTAAAGAAGAGGGAGCTATGTAGAGAACGAGCTCTAAGTTAGAGTTTGTTTAGACTTTGGCATAAAAGCTGCATTGCAAACTGGGGTGAGATTCCATAAGGCCAGGAAAAGTACAACTAATGGGAAAAGAACAACTAACAGGCAATTGTAAGCTAAACAATTCCTAGAGTTCATAGAGGGCTGGCAAACACTTGAGCTTCAACCAGCCAGAATGGTGATACTCAGCATTCAAGGAAGACCTTGAAAAGAGCAAAGAGTAAAAGCTACTCCAGATAGGCCAAGAAAGATTTTTAAAAAGACTTAAATATATCAAGCTGATCCATAGGTAACTTAACTGCCCAACAAAACAAAAACTGGACACTATAAAGGAAGACAACAAAATCATGCAATCGACAATTTAACACCACACATCGAGCATCCAATAAGAAATAACTAGTACGTGACACAGGAAAATATGACCCATAACCAGAAGAAATAGTAATCAAAAGAAACAGACCCAGAAATGTTGGAGATAATGCAATTAGCAGGCAGGCACTTAAAAACAGTGAATATAAATATGTTCAAGATTTTAAAGCAGCAGTTGGCAACTTCAGCCCAAAGGCCAAATTCGGCTTACCACCAATTTCATATATTTTTCAAGACTACAGCTCTGTGCATTCATTTACATACTGTCTCTGGCTAACTCTGGTACGATGACAAAACTGAGTAGCCACAATAGAGACTCTATGGGCTACAAGGTCTAAAATATCTACTGTACGGCCTTTTTCAGAAGCAGTTTGCTGATCCCTGATTTAAAGGAAAACATAAAAACAATGAGGAAAGACATGGAAAGTATTAAAAATAACAAAATGGAACTTCTAGAGCTAAAAATATCTGAATAGAAAAACTCATTAAATAATCAACAGATTAGACACTGCAGAAGAAAATATTAGAGAACTTGAAGACTGGGCAATAGAAAGTATTCAAACTAAAGGACACCGAGAGTAAAGGCTATGAAAGAAATGAACCTCAGTAACCTATGGAATAATACCAATCAGTCTAATATACATGTAGTTGGAATCCCAGAAAGAGAAGAAAGGGGAGTGTGTGCATGTGTGTGGGAGGGTTGTGTGCAGAAAAATACTTGAAAGAGTAGCCAAATATTTTCAAGATTTGATAAAAAACGTAAATCCATCAACTCACAGATCTAAGAAACCCAACAAACCTCAGTCAGAATCAACAGAAAGAAAATAAAACATATAATAAAACTTCTAAAAATCATAATGACATCATAATAAAATTGTAATAACTCAGTAATAACAAGAAAATCTTAAGCAATCAGAGGGGATAGAAATAACACTATCTACAGGGAAATACAGATAAGATTTCCTATCAGATATAACGCAAACAAAAATACAATGCAATAACTTTTCTAAAATGTTTAAAGGGAAAAAAAAATCTGTCAATTTAGAATCCACAGAAAATATATTTCTAAAATAAAGACGAAATAAAAACATTTTCAGACAAACAAAAGCCAACAGAATTTGTTTCAGCAGACCTGCACTACAATAAACGTTAAAGGAAATTCTCAGAAGAAAAGACTGATACCAGATGGAAACTTTAATGTACACAAAGAAGTAAAGAGCACTGGAAATATAGACCTTTTCTCATCTTAAAATCTCTTTAAAAAAAATAACTAGTTGTTTAAAGCAAAAAAGATGACACATATAAAAGTAAAATATATGACTACAACAGCATAAAATAAGGGAGAAAATGGAATATAATATCGTAAGGTGGTTGCATTATATACACTCAGTGTATATATAATACAAAAATGCTCAATTCAAAAAAAAAGGTAGGAAAAGAAGAATAAAAAATAGATGGGAAAATAGTTTGACAGTAGACTTAAACCCAACCATGTTTATAACTACTTTAATTGTAAATGGAGCAAACATACAAATGAAAACCAGAGAGTGTCAGACTGGATTAAAAAGCAAAACTCTAGCATATGCTATCTACAAGACATTTTAAACATCAAGATTCAGAAGTAAAAGTAAAGGGATAAAAACGGATAAACTATTTTAAAATAATCATAAAAAAGATGAATTGGCTACATTAATATCAGATAAGGTAGACTTCAGGATAGGGACTTACTAGAGATGAATAAGCATATTTCATAATGATAAAAGGGTTAAGTCTCAGGAAGACAGAACAATCCTAAATGTGTAGGAACTCTAATAACAGACTGTGGAAATACATAAAGCAAAAACTGACAAAACTGAAACAAGAAATAAACAAATCCACAATTATAGTTGGAAATTTCAACACCCTTCTCTTCTTAATTGATAGATCAAATAAAGTGAAAACCACTATGGATATAGAAGACCTGAACAGTGTAAAACACTACATCCAAAAAAAGCCAAATACATATTTAGTATCCATGGAACATTCACCAAGATAGAATATATGCTGGGGTATAAAATGAGTCTCAGTACATTGAAAAGAATGTGCCATGTGGCAAGGTAAACATCAATACAAGGAGTACTGCTTAAAGAAAAATGGCAAAGAATTTCTCCAGTTAAGGACAGTGTCCTTCAATCTTTGTGGTGGTAATCAAAGGGGAATACAGCCCTGACTGTTATTCCCCAACACGAAACTCTAAATTCCCTCGTCAGCAATCAGGTCACTAGCAACATTCACTAACTGCACACATAGCCCCTGAGAGTTCCTAATTACTGCCAATGAAGTTCCCGTTAGTGATAAGGAGGTTAAACTTTGTGATGAAACGTTATACTCTCATCAGAGTGATAGGTTTTAGGGTCCTTTTTGGGGGGCAGAAGTAATTCAGTATAGTCATTCTAAGTGAAGTCAACTCAACAAGATAGTTCAGTTATTTGTGACATATTGAACATCTGGTTCTGCTTCAGTTCAAAGCTTCATGTATCTAGTCTCATGAGTTGCATTACATTATATTTTCCAATGTTCTGATAATGGAATAATTTTGCCTGTCCTGAATAAAAGATGTAGTGCTTGGCCAGGCAAGACTATGTCTGGGTGACAGCAGACCCACACTTAGAGCAGGGGTAAGATTTCTTATAAGAGCAGATACAGGTATTTGTGGAAAAGTATTTTAACTTTTAAAATATTCTCTTTAAATTTTAAGTTAAATTTCTGCAATTTATATTCCTTCATGAATAGTGTAAAAGAGGAAGTTTTAGTGATTGAAAAAAATTAACAGACAATTATATGGGATCAATTTTACTCTAGCTTCAGGAACAATATTAAGAGAAATTTAGAATTAAAAAAAATTATCCTGAAGAGATAAAATTCACTCCTGAAATTACACCACAGTGAAGGTAAGTTCCAGGCAGTGCCCTGACAATACTGCAGTACCTACCTAAGCCTTGAGAAAGAAGTCCTGGTGCTGCAAACACAAATTAGGGTCTTTGTCAGGAAGATGGGGGATCATGGCTGAGTCATTAAAAAAAAAATGTTTTCTGGATTTTGAACTTCACTGTGGATTTATTTTAAGGCCCCACTTTCCATAGACATTTTTAAAAAAGTAAAAACCTAAAATGGTCATATTAGTTAATTATGAGCCTAATTTAGCCAAGCCTTTTTAATCAAGATGAAGAACACAGTATCACATTAAGAGCGCAGTATGTATATGTATGTTTTTGTAAGGAAGATGAGCAGACAGACTGACTGATCGACAGACAGACATTCTTCCACCCTTGATGGCTTCCTCAGAACTGATAAAACATTCCTAAAGACTGAAGCTGTTTGCATAACATCTGTAATGTCAATTCATAGCCTAATCCATCATCCATACACAGAAGTCAAGTGAGATCCCAAAGGCAAAATTTCCAATTAGTTTTGTCTGGAAAGTTTAGGGCAAAGGTAATAAAATCAAGAATCCTGTGCTGATTCACTGGGAAAACATTTGTTTGCCACACTCCTTCACTAAAGGAACAAAAGGAGTCAGTGCTTAGTCTGGAATGTGATTCATTAGGAGTATCTTGGTGATAAATAAATTAAAGATGACAAATGGTTGTCTGTATGACTTGCAAAACCGTTGTTTTCTTTAAGTCCGACTTTAGAAATGCTTTTGCAAACAGGAACTCTATTCCTCAAATTCTTCTCATCGTTGCTTTTCTCATTATAGTCAGAAAACAACTTAGCTAAGATGATGGTATACAGCAAATCCTTGAAAGCAAGAGTATAAAACTACTGATTCCAAATGGGCACTGAGAAATTTAACTAGTGTTTATATTCTTTTTGTGAAAAAGATCCCAAGTTTACAAATTCACCCTCTGGTCCCTTTCTATAAAATGCAGTACAGTATGTCAAAAAGCAGTAATCTGGACATTTAGTTAATGTGGGTTTTAGTTTTCTGAAGCTGTTAGTAACTTAATAGATGTAATCAGACTTCTAGCTCACATTCCTCATTTGATGAAAAGTCTAGTAATAATAATTATGATAATGATGCCTGCACAACCCAAATAACAGGACAATATGAGGTTATATAGTCAAAGTAAAACGGTAAGTACAAAATTGCTAACCAAAACAAGAAATGTATAAACTCTGTATCGGTCATGCTCCAAGTTATAAGGACCTATCTTTGAAATCATTTTTATTATATTGAATCAATCCATAAATAAAGACATGTTTCACCTTTCTTATCAAACCTAAGCAACTTTTGATCATAAAGTTGATTTAAATGTCCAGGAAAAATGGACCACATATTTATGGAGCTTTAAAAAAAGGTTATTATAAGTTGTTTCAAATATACATATCCAAGAGAACAGATTTCAGCTAAACTGAGTCTTCTTAGCTTTTATTTAAGCACACATTAATAAATAGTGATTTAAGGGCAGGAAGTTATCCAGTCTGTGCATACCCCTTTTGTTTGGTGAAAACCCAGACTATGTCCTGGAGACCTTGGTTTCTTCTTTGATGTGGTGAGGCTAGTAAGAGTTAATACATGAGTCATTCCTTGGGGTAAGACAGGGCGAAGAGCTGATCATGCACTCATCAAAGAAGGGCAAACAGACCTTTTCTAAGAAGGGCCTGTTGGTCTTCCCGCAAGAGCCCTGAGTCACTGCATGCTTACAGCCAGAGTCATTCTACCTATCCAGAGCAACATCAAGTCACACCAGAACGTTACTGTTGGCCATTTCTTCCTTTTTGTGTCTTACAGAGGGACAGCCAGGTGAGCAATGAAGAAATAATCAGAAGTCACGCAGGAAAAAAAGCAAAAAGGTTGGCTAAAACTTTTTTAAAAAAAGTTACTACACCTCACGGCATTAAACAATTCCTACAATATTTCTCTTTTTGAAACTACTGCACTATTTCATTTCAATCCATATCCACGCAGTTTTCCCAGTAACATTTACTTTAGGCAATAAATAGCCATGAGTCAAAAGCTATAAGAAATGTCTAAGGAAAAAACAGCTAAAGTACTAAATACATACTGTAAAGTACTTCTTCATTAAAGGAAACAGGACGCTATATACAGAGGTGTTTTGTAAATACTTGATAGCAATCAAGATGCCAGATCTTTTAAATGTACAATTTTTACCACGTATTTTAGTGATAAAATAATTGTAAACTTTAAAGCAGAAACTGGCCTCTGAATCTTATACAGGGGCAAATATCTCACAACTAAATTCTTTGTATTTATTTTATAACAAAGAGCCAAATATTTTTTCTTTTAAAATGGTCATAATTAAACAAATGACTCATAGATACCATTCAGATGATAACACCTTAATGTTATAGCTTCTAGTAAAACCTGGTCTATTCTACAATGTAATTAAATAGTTCTAAAACTTTTCTATACCCCAACTGCATCTGGATAGGACAACTCTAATGTTTTGAAATTCCTTCTATTTGATTCCCAAAGGTGGGGGAAATCAATGGTTAAAATACATGCCAAAGAGAAAAGTTACCTGTAAGATATATTCAGCCTTTTATTTATAGTACAATGTTTGCTTGCCTTTTAAAATTGTAAAATGACTGTTGATATTCTTTGTTCTCATTAGAGTTCTTTGTCTAGGAGCTGGGCTTATTTAAAAGGAATATAGGGCTTGTTAAGTCTTTCTCCAGGAAACTGCTCCACCTAGTGTCAAAACTGTTCGTATATCATATTGGAGCTTGTAAATTCTTGCTGCAGGACTCATTCTCTTTGTTATTGTTAAATAGAACAAACTTTATAAATCATTAATGGCATACACAGTTTACAAATGGCTCTTTAATCTTTCGCTTGTCTTGTAACTTGACGAATAATAATGTACGTGCATATTAGGAGCACGTCTGAGATACATTTCTCATTATCAAGTACCCAAGTTCCTGTTTTTGTTAACCTGGTTTACAGAATTACGAATCGTGTTTTTCTAGTAATGGAAAGAATTCTAAGGTGGCTACTGAAATAACCCCACCACTTCTCCCAATTGTTTATAACAATCTAAATTATTTCTCAATCATAAATTATTTCTCAAAACGATTGCAATATTGTAAAAACCAGTATTTAATAACTATACACATCAATGGTTAAAACATAAAATTAGAACCAAATCTTGCTGTCATCAGGCATCTCATTTGAAAAACTTCTACTTTTCTCTTCATGAAAACTGTTTTTTTCCCTTGATGGTTTTCTAGACCACTCAAGTACTTGCACAAATATATTTTCTTCTAAAACGTCATGTTTTTGACAACATAGATAGACCTAGAGGGCATTATGCTCAGTGAAATAAGTAAGACTGAGAAAGACAAATACCATATGATTTCACTTATATGTGGAATCTAAAGAACAAAATAAATAAACAAACAAAACAGAAACAGACTCATAGAGAACTAATGGTTGTCAGAGGGATGGGGGGCTGGGGGACTGGGTGAAAAGGTGAAGGGATTAAGAAATACAAATTGTAGTTACAACATAGTCACAGGGATGTAAAGTACAGCATAGAGAATACAGCCAATAATGTTGCAACAACTATGTATAGTGCCAGGTGGGTACTAGACTAATCGGGGGATCACTGCATAAATTATATGAATGTCTAACCACTATGCTGTTCACCTGAAACTAATATAATAATATTGAATGTCAACTGTAACTGAAAAAAAAAAAAAAAAGATAATAAAAGAACAACAAAAACAAACAAACATCATGTTAAGTGTAACATTATGACCCAGAAAAGAAATAATCCTTTTTTGGCAAATGGATGAATCAAATGCACAACGTGTTATGTAAAAACCCTTAGAAAGCTCAACATGCTGCGTCTGGTGTACCACTGTCAGTCATCTCATGAGTAGGAGCAAGGATCCATAAACTGGAGTAGCCCGCAGATGGAATCAGGACTGCCACCTATAGACTGGAAAACAGTCACATTCATTCCTTTACACAGTCCCTTGGATGCTTTCTCATTACAAGGACAGATTCGAGGAGTTGTAAGAGAGGCTGATTAAACTGTAAAACCTAATTATTTTCCTTTCTGGGGGTGACAACCTCCCTACGAGAACATGCCTCTCACTAAGGATCTCCTGCATCCCTCTTCAGGAGAGAAGAGTAAACACAAGAAGCGCCTGGTGCAGAGCTCCAATTCCTACTTCATGGATGTGAGATGCCCAGGATGCTATAGAATCACCACCGTCTTTACCCATTCGCAAATGGTAGTTTTTTGTGTTGGCTGCTCCACTGTCCTCTGCCAGCCTACAGGAGGAAGAGCAAGGCTTATAGATGCTTAGCAGCACTAAAAGCACCCTAAATCAGAATGAGCGAAGAACCATCGCAATAAACACATTTTGGATTTAAAAAAACAAAACACCTAATTAATTACTATCTGGCTCTTTACAGAAAAAGTGCTGACCCCTGGGTTGTCTAGCCCTGGGTCAGACCGTTATTAAGGTGGAAATTTTGACTCATCCCAACACAGAGATGCATCAAAGAGGTTAACAGTAGCCATGTTCCCTTCATTAACTTCTTGTTTTTACTCTGAGGATAATTTCCACTAGTAAATAAGCAATCCTGGATCACTTATGTTCCAAATCTTCTGAAAGGAAACCTATGACCATGTTTGCTGAGACTAAAATAAGTTTGCTCATGGATTTCTGAAAATTAAAGTCCAAGAGAAGAATGCTTAGAAGGTACAACCACAGAAAAATCTGTCAGCCACAGAAGTTTTTTTGTGTGGATCTGATCTACTTATAAAAAACAAATGAATGAAATCAGTTAAATCACACTACTTTCCAGGTAAAATTTGTTCATGAAATAGACATCAAACAAAGGATCAAAAAGATGCCTGCATAAGAAATAAAATCATATCCGATGGACATGTGTCCCATTTGGGAGACCACCTCAGGGATGATGTAGCTGCCTGATCTCTGTACAGTACACCTGAAGCTGAACAATACTGAATGCCAACTATAATTTTATATAAATATATATATGTATGCATATTTATATATTTGTATGTATATTGTTACAGGAAGCGGAGTACAGCATTAGGAATAGAGACAGTGGAAATGTAATGGCTCTGTGCAATGTCAGAGGGATAGTGGATAGGGGGAGGGGAGTTCACCCAGTGTGAGGGATATAAATGATAAACGTCTAAGTTTTTCTTTCTCTTGTGCACCTGAAACTAATAAAATAAAATAAAAAATAACAACAAAAACAAAAAAATAAAAAAATAAAATAAATTTAATTAAAAAAAAGAAATAAAATCAGAAGAAGAAACCCAGTTTACAAATGCAATTTAATTTATTTGTTATTTAATAAGGATTATTTCCTTATATCAAAATATAACCTACTTCATTTTACAGATATACTAGAGATTATAAGCGTGTTGGTATACATTAACTAAAAAAAAAAAAAAAAAAATCACATTTTAAATCATTCATTATGCCTGTTGTTTATCTAAATTAAATTTAAAGCAAAGAGGGGCCAGCCCGGTGACTCAGGCGGTTAGAGCTCCATGCTCCTAACTCCGAAGGCTGCCGAGTTCGATTCCCACATGGGTCCTGGGCTCTCAGCCACAAGGCTGGCCAGTTCAACTCCTTGAGTCCCGCAAGGGATGGTGGGCAGCGCCCCCTGCAACTAAGATTGAACATGGCACCTTGAGCTGAGCTGCTGCTGAGCTCCTGAATGGGTTGGTAGGAGCGCGCGTCCTCTGAACCACAAGGTTGCCGGTTCGACTCCCACAAGGGATGGTGGGCTGCGCCCCCTGCAACTAGCAATGGCAACTGGACCTAGAGCTGAGCTGCGCCCTCCACAACTAAGACTGAAAGGACAACAACTTGAAGCTGAACGGCACCTTCCACAACTAAGATTAAAAAGACAACAACTTGACTTGGGGGGAAAAAAAAAAAAAGAGGTCCTGGAAGTACACACTGTTCCCCAGTGGAGTCCTGTTTCCCTTCTCCAATAAAAAAATCTAAAACTAAATAAATAAATAAATAAATAAATAAATAAAATTAAAGCAAAGACATATTAAATATTTATAAAGCCATGAGTAGATGCAGTTTTATTTGCTGGGGAAATTATAAAGAGGATGTACTGATGTTCAATATGAAACTACTGTTGGACCATTGAACAACACAGGGGGTAGGGGCATTGACCTCCTTGCGAGTCGGAAATCTGCGTCTAACTTTCAACTCCCCTAAAACTTAACTAATAGCCTACTGTTGACCAGAAGCCTTACTAATAACATAAAGTCAATTAACACATATTTTGTGTTATATACTGTATTGTTATAATAAAGCTAGAGAAAACAAAATGTTGAGAAAATACATTGACTGTATTTATTGAAAAAAATCCACGTATAAATGGACCCCACAGTTTAAACCCATGTTGTTCAAAGATCAACTGTATTATGCCAAATAAGAAAAAGCTACACACAGATTAGGTCATTTTTCATTAAGTCACAAATAATACTCAAATGTTAGGAAGAGACTGTTTTGCCAACAAAAGAAATCCAATTATTCTGCTTCCCCCAACCTCCCCCCAGGATCTCTCAAAGATTTTATTCTATTATTACTTTATTCAACGTATTTATTGAGCACCTAGTGTGCACCAAATATTGTTGTAGATACTTGCAAGACAGCAGTCAGCAAAGTAGAAAAAAAATCCCAGGTGAGCCTGTATTATAGAAGCGAAACTTCTATTTCAACAGTTTTTTTTTTAATTTCAGCTGCAGTACTTGCAGGCTCACATACTACCCAATCCCCCAAATCTGAAACCCTTCCTACCGTTACTGCTTTAGATCAGGTAATTATTAACTCTCACCTAGACCACTGCCTTCTAACTGGGCTCCTTACTTTTAGTTGCTTCCCCACCAAATCTACCGTCCACCATGCTGCCTGTTATGTTCCTGAAATAGGTATGTTAATGTTTATTTGAATAACTCTTTGTGACATATAAAACCTAAACTCCCTAAGTCTGACTTTCAAAGCTCTTCACAATTTGGCACCAACCTATTTTTCTCATACAGGTCTTCATTTCATTTCCAAGATATCCTACTTTAATAGCTCTGCATAGACTGACTGCCTTTCCCTCAACAAACTCACTTTTCCTATTTTTAATTCCTCCAAGAGACTTCCTCCCTATTTTAAAAGAGTCCCATAACACAATTCATGTATATCACTATAATATTTTCACAATGTCCCGCAGTGTAATTATTTATGTAATATGTATCTTCTGTTCTATCTGTCCAATTCCTATTGTAATTCACATAGTATTTCAGAGTGTTTTACACAGAGTAAACGTTCAAGTTTTTTGAAGTGAACTTAAAATGAATTACTACAGTGATGATCTTATGAAAGAACTCAATTTGTTGAGGATATGTAAGACAGCTCATTGTTCTTAGTCCTAGTTTGAGAAAGTCTCAGAAAAATTAATGTTAATGTAACATTTCTGTTTTTAGGAAGCAGTTAGATACCAATTTAAAACAATTACAGCAGACATTACCCAGATGTACTTAAGGCACAAAAGACTATAAAATTCTAAAACAGAATATTTATTTAAATATAGCACATATAGCAAAGTATGTAATGCATACATCTTAATGAATTATTACAGACACAGGTATCCTCTATCCAGACCAAGAAACAGAAACACACAGTAGAGGGACGCACCCTATTGGTTATCAACCCTAAAGCTGCTGTAATGAAAAAAATCTTCAGTTTGTGAATTCCCACAAAAATACTGACTCAAGTTTTGAATGATATTGCACTGATTCTGTAGATAAACCAGGAAGAACAGCCTTACAATATTCTGTCCTATAATTCATGAACATGATATATCCTCCAGACTTAAGACTTAAGCCTGAGCTTCAGTCTCCAGAAGAGCTGATATATATCTAGTTCCTTACATTCTAAGTGTGATCTCTTAGAACTTACCCAAAGCCTGTGGGTTTATCAGGGCATATCCTTGGCCAGTCTCACCTCTCTGGGTTTCCTCTTTTACACAGATGTTGACCTTGTAATTCTTTACTTTCTTTTTTTAAATCTCTATGATGCCTTTAAACAGATGTTTTTAAATTGTATCAACTTTTTATGACACTTTCATGAGAGAGTTGATCCAAATTGTCTAATCTATCATCACCAGAAATGGAAATATCAGTGATTTTCAACTATTCCATGATATACTGATACATTAAAATCAATTGTGGGGCTGGCCCAGTGGCTCAGGTGGTTAGAGCTCCATGCTCCTAACTCTGAAGGCTGCCGGTTCGATTCCCACATGGGCCAGTGGACTCTCAACCACAAGGTTGCCAGTTCAACTCCTCGAGTCCCACAAGGGATGGTGGGCAGTGCCCCCTGCAGCTAAAATTGAACACGGCACCTTGAGCTGAGCTGCCGCTGAGCTCCTGGATGTCTCAGGTGGTTGGAATATGTCCTCTCAACCACAAGGTTGCCAGTTCGACTCCTGCAAGGGATGGCGGGCTGTGCCCCCTGCAACTAGAAAACAGCAACTGGACCTGGAGCTGAGCTGCGCCCTGCACAACTAAGATTGAAAGAGGGATAGTGGATGGGGGGAGGGGGGGCTCACACAGTGTGAGGGATATAAATGATAAACGTCTAAGCACTGCTTTGTCTTGTGCACCTGAAACTAATAATAAAAAAAAAAAATCTCAAAAAAAAAAATCAATTGTGGGAAATGTTGCTTATAATTTTGTAAAAATAGCTAAAGCATGTAAATTATAATAATGGTTGCTTTTAAAAGTCAGAGTAAGAATAATAATAATAATCATAATATCAATTATCATTTATTGAGTATCTTACATATACTAGCTACTGAGCTGTAAAGTGTACACTTACTTATTAAATTTATTAATTTTTAAATTTGTTTATTCAACTATTAATGGAAATGATAATAATATGTGCCATAAGGCTGTTTTGATATATTCCTTCTTTTATCTAGATCTTTTTGCTTCCAATAATATTTTAAAACTTTATGTAGAGGCCAAGCACATCTTTCATTAGATTTATTCCTAGAATTTTGCTTTTAAAAATATTATAAATGGTAAATTCTAAAAAATTTCATTCTCTAAATGTTTACTATAGCATGTAGAAATACAATTGTTATGTATATGTTGACCTTATATCCAATAACTATACTCGAAGTTAATGGAAATTATCCCCTCCTCTTTGTAGTTCTGCCAAGTTTTGCTTTTTACATGTTGAGTATATTAGATAAAAACAAATTTAGAACTGTTACATCTTTCTGGTGAATTGAATCTTTTATTAAGAATGGATACATATTATAATTTCCATTTACAGTTGAATAAACTGCGGTTTAAAAATTAATAAATTTAACAAATTTTTACAGTTAGTAATATTTGGCCGGGCATTTAAGCCCAGCTTTTTGACTCTGAATATGCTTACCTCTCATGATAGGGATGAAAGATTGCAGTCCCATAACAAAATTACCTTCAATCCCTTGTATATTTTTGCATAGTAAAGAAAAGGATGAAATTATGACATTATCTCTGAAATTTGGCATGCCATGGGAGCATGTCTGACATGTGAATATATATGTCACAATGGGAAGAAAGGCTGACTGCTAACTGTTAAAGTAACCAATGTACATGGAAAACTATTAAGAAAATATTTCCACTCACATGCATTAACTGGTATTAGCATGTAGGCATTATTACAGATAAATAATAGAATATCCTTCTAATTTAAGTATAAGAGCTGTTTGAGAGTTTCATATTTTTCCAGAATAGAACTTGCAAACACAGTACAGTATAT
Organism: Rhinolophus sinicus; assembly: GCF_057876585.1. Classification (NCBI taxonomy): domain Eukaryota; kingdom Metazoa; phylum Chordata; class Mammalia; order Chiroptera; family Rhinolophidae; genus Rhinolophus; species Rhinolophus sinicus. The sequence goes on from NC_142512.1 coordinate 28,922,592, forward strand.
TGGTTGTATTGGCAATGCCACCTAGTGGTAGTCAAATATAGACATACTTAGAAAAAAGTTGATTCTTAACCTCTTATGGGTTAGTCTTTAGAGAATCTAAATATTAGGTTGGTGTAAAAGTAATTGCAGTTTAAAAGGTTAAAAATAATTGCAAAAACTGCAATTACTTTTGCACCAACCTAACAGGTCCTTTTTGTCAGAAAGATACATATTTCCAAAGACACATAACACCATGCATAGTATTTCAGGGAATTAACAGACCTCCTGAAGCTCATCTGTTGACTATTAAAATTAATGGAACAAACTAACCTAGAGGCCCAACTAACTGCCCTTGAGCCTAAGAGAAGGAATCCGTTTACTTTTCCCTTCATCTCTTCCTCTCTGGTTAGTAACCATTATTACTGCATAAATAGTACCTAATTTCTCCTTTGTGGCTAGATACCTGTTCTCTGCAAATTACTAGATTTCCACTGTTCTCAAAACAATTTACAAAATTTGATGGTGGCCCAAACTAGTGATTTATCCTTGCTGACTTTCATTAAATTTAATGTAGGCCAAACACCTACTCTTACTTCTAATGTTTAAATAAATGATGAGGATTTCCAGGACATCTGGATTTAAGTTGTATAACTTTTCAAATATGTCTAAAAATATAAGTGAAATTTTTTATTGATAAACTTAAAAAAATCAAGACAGATTTCCATTTTAAAGGCAGATATACAGGTATATAATATCTTAGGAAATACAGCAACACTTTTAGATCAGCGTTTAGTTGTACAATGAGTTGCAATTAACTAAATGATACTTCCAAAAGATGTAACTTCCGAACTGGCAAGAACCTAATTGGGAAATTCTGTTTACTTGGGAAAAATTTTCCTATTTCACTTTTAAGCCATGATGTCCAGGAATGAGAACCACAATGAAGAATGAATTAAATCTTTCCCCTTTCTTAAACTTGGTTTCTTTTTCTCCTATTTTGCTGCAAATTATTGTCAAAAGGAAGGTTCTATCTCTGATCAGGCTACTCTCTTAACATAGTCACTTGTTTTCTTGACTGAGGAGTTATATGCGTACGTGGTAACGGTGCCCATTTCATCGGCTCAAAAGTGTATGACATAAAAATGTTAACATCACGTCTTCCCAAGTGAGGATTATGTAAAGCCTCATAAAAGAAAGAAGGTATAATTAGGACTTTCCAAACACAATCACATTTCACAGATACAAAACAAAAGGAGTGGTGATCTATTAGGATAAAACCCTGTCAACCATCCATCACCAAGAAAATGTTAAGTTTTTACAATTGAACCCAATTACTTCGAATAGCTTCTTAAATAATAACACAGATCAAGTTTTTAAACCCTTATTTAATTCCACGTTGCCTCTGGTTTCCTGGCTATTTTTCTCTATTCTATAACTGCCAAAGTTCACAAGTGGATAGTCTATACTTATTAATGAAATTTTTTATTATGCATTTGCTACTCTACTGGTTATTGACTATCTTGGCTCTTTGGAGGACTACATGAGATAATTCATGTAAAGTGCTCAGCACAGAGGCCAGCACATAGTAAGCATTTAATAAATGTTAACTAGTCTAGCAGTCAAGATAGGCTACAATAACAACCCCAAAATCTCAGCAGCTGACTCTACATATCCATCACATGCTGGCAAATGGAATCAGCTCATCATAGTCAAAGACTCAGGCTCCATCTTGACACAACAGGTAGATGAAAGAGAGTACGACAAATCTTGAGCCTTCTGCCAGGAAGCAACACCTATCACTTATGTTGGTATTTCATTGATCAAAGCAAATCATATAGCCGGAGGTCAATAGGATGGGGTCCCAAAATCTCCCCAGAGGTATGGATACCCCAAAAATGAACATCAAATATAGGTAAAAAAGAACTGACTTCAGCTAGCATTACTTTGATGATAATGACGATGATAATGAAAGCTGTTGTTAGTAGTAGTAATAGTAGTAGTTAACTCCCTGCAATCTAACTTCCATTCCAACCAGGCAATTGAAAAATAAACAAAGACCAGTGACATTTCATTTCCCTTTTGTTTGCCTTCTCTGAAAATTATTTTTTGTAAATGCTCATTTTTCTTCATTCTTCCTGTTACACCTAGGGAATCCTGGAAGGAAAGGCTATGTCTAAATGAAAAGATCTAAGAACTAAAGATAATCTGGTCAAATGGAAATGGCATATGCTGGGTGTCTTACCATTTCTTTTTAACATTTACATATTGCTCCCCAAGTCGTTACATACTGAATTTGTTTTCTATATTGGCCTTCCATCCATTTCTGATCACTATTGTCTAAAAAAGTGTTCTTTTGACAAAATCAACACTGATTCATGATAAAAAAAATTTCAGCAAACAAGGAATAGAAGTGAGTTCCGTTAACGTGATAAAAAAATCTGCAAGAAACACACAGCTAACACGATACTTAATGGAGAGAAACCATAGGCTTTTCCACTAAGACTGAGAACAAGGCAGGATGGCCCACTCACTATTCCTGTTCAACATCATACTAGAAGGCCAAGGTAACGCAGTAAGACAAGAAAAAGAAATGAAAGGATACACAAAGTAAGAAAGAAGAAATAAAAGTAAAGTCTTTATTTGCAGAAGAGATGATTATCTATGTAAAAAATCCTAAAGTTATTCAGAGTCTTTTATGGTTCCGTATAAATTTTAGGATTAAGGTTCTGCCATTGAAAGAGTCAGGTGGTACAAAGTTCGGTGAAGCAGGGTCTCAGGGAGTCCCAGGGTGGGGCGAGTGGTGTTCACAAGATTCATGCAGATTCAGACTTGGCACCAGTGCTGAGCCTGAGATCACTCAGCAAAAGGCACAGAGCACGATGATGCCAGTCACTGCCCACATGGGGCCCACAGACCCCCAGGAGTTGTCCAAGAAAGACTGCAGTAAGGGCCAGCCGTCATCTTTTGTTTTCATTCTGCCTGACTTCTCTCAGCAAATTCTTTTTTGGAAATACCCCTTCCTCTCCATACTTCCTGCCACCCCCATGGAAGCCTGCGTTTCTCAGAAGGATTGTCATAATTACTCATCTCTCTCCTACCTTCAATCTATCTCCCACTTAACAGCCAGAATTATATATTCATAAAATGAAGATCTAGTTATTTTACTTGTATTTAATTTTAGAACGTTTAAAATAATTCTAAATGCTTACAAAAAAAAATATCAAATTTACGTAATGCTGAAAAAGTGGCCTGATCGACCCTAGACCCCAGTTTACTGTCAGCAGTGAAAACACTACAAAGCTTTTGTATAGCTTTTATGTATAATGCAACAGTTTCAGATGTTCCTTGATTATATATTCATACCTGCTGAACTCATATAATATACAGAGGGTGCCAAAAAAATGTATACACATTTTAAGAAAGGAAAAAACTATTGAAATTGTAATACTCAATATATATGCTGATAACAGAAGATGAATACAAGTTACGTTTGACTTCTGCAATTACAAGAGGTGCTCAAAGTGGTTACCATCAGCGTCCAGACACTTCTGATTACGGCAAACTACTGCTTGAGCAACAATGACTAAAGTGCCCACTTGGCATACATTTTTTTGGCACACCCAGTATGTAGTACTGAGTATAGTGAGAGAGTGATACCCTTTAAATAGCTCTTGAGGAATTCCTTCTGAACTCGTGAAAAGTCTAACTACACTCCATTAAACCTGCACTCTGATCAATGGCAGAAATAACTACCTAATTTATGGAAGCAAAGGCTTGATTATTTCACTCAAATGAATTTTGTAACAAATGCTTATTTGTATGTTACTAAATCCTTTACTGGATACACAAATCAATGGAACTAAACCAAAAATGATTTCCCATCAAGACATTTTATAAATGTCATTTTATAAAGGTTTCTCATGGACATGAAGAAACTTCCATGTTTCATATTTCTTTATTCTAACTTATTGTGCAATTTATAAACTTTATTAAAATCCCTTTTATGGTTCAGCAGACTCTGTTATCTGTGTTGCTTGTTAGATACTTCCAAATTAATACAAGGCTACAGTGAGTTCCTTAATCTGGAGTAGCATTCTCTATTGAAGAACACAGATTGGAAGCATTTGCAGTGTTCAACTTTATTCAGTAGTCAGTACTGCTGTGACAACATTTCACCTGTTTTTCCTCAATCAAGATCAAGCTGTTTTCAAATATGAAATTGCTCACAATGTATTCAAGTATAGGAATAGCATGAAACAAAGAGAGGCATCCAGGGCACAAAATTCAATGAGGCGCTCACTCATCAACCCCATACTTATATGACCCTGAAAGCACCTATTTAAATTCTGTGCCCTAAATGTCACCCTTATTGCATGCCCTGGTCCTAGCTCTGCTATTATTTCAGTATATTTGTTAATGTCCAAAGGAAAACCTATCTTTTATCTCTCTAATTTCAAGTAAGCACAAAAATATTTTCTAGGAGGAGTACATTTTATACTTTGGTTTAAAAGGATTTAAGAAAGCATTTATGGGCTGGCCCGGTCCGGTGGCTCAGGCAGTTAGAGCTCCATGCTCCTAACTCCGAAGGCTGCTGGTTCGATTCCCACATGGGCCAGTGGGCTCTCAACCACAAGGTTGCCAGTTCAATTCCTCAAGTCCCACAAGGGATGGTGGGCTCCGCCCCCAGCAACTAAGATTGAACACGGCACCTTGAGCTGAGCTGCCGCTGAGCTCCCGAATGGCTCAGTTGGTTAGAGCGCATCCTCTCAACCACAACGTTGCCAGTTCGACTCTCGCAAGGGATGGTGGGCTGCGCCCCCTGCAACTAGTGATGGCAACTGTACCTGGAGCTGAGCTGCGCCCTCCACAACTAAACAACTTGAAGCTGAACGGCACCCTCCAGAACTAAGACTGAAAGGACAACAACTTGACTTGGGGAAAAAAAAAAGTCCTGGAAGTGCACACTGTTCCCCAATAAAGTCCTGTTCCCCGTCCCCCCTCCCCCCAAAAAAGCATTTATTTCTACATATATAATACTTCACCAACTACATTCAATAAGAATACCAAAATAACTATTCAGGTGTGTACATAGGGTTTGAGGATATGAGAGAAGACCCTGTTTCTTGTTTTCTGTTTAACAGAGAAAGTAAACTGTCCAAATTAATTCTAAGCCTTACATGGAATTTTGTGCGTTTAAATAACTTCACTTATTAAAATGACATTTGCATAAGCAAGACAACCATTATTCCAAAATCTGGAAAGAAAAAACATTTCCTGGCTGAATTAATTTAAGGAAACAAAATCTCATTTGCCTAAGGGATTTGTCCCCCTTCTTTTGAAATCTTCAACCAAAGGAAAAACAAAACAGAATTCTAAGTCAAACTTAAAGCACTGGTTTGAGGATTAGAATGCTTCTAAAACACAAAGGTAATCAAATAAAAATCTGAAATAAAAGCACTAATTAAAACATAATCTCTTTCAAACTTGCTTATTAAAATTTATTCTTACCAGATAAAGCAGAAAGGTGTGCAGCCCTGTTCCAAGCCCAACAGAAGACAAAATTCCTAAGCCTATCCAGTAGGCATACAAAAGAAACTGTTTCTCTATACGTTGCACATACTGGAAAACAAAAGGGATGAGGTGAAAAAACAAAACCAAAATTCTTAAACAGAAATATAACACTTATCAACTACAACCAAAATAAGGTAAACCAACTAAGTGTCCAATAGGCAAAAAGTATTAAGATTAAAAGCCTTTTGAAAAGGCCTAATTCCTTCAGTAAGTGATAGTAGAGACAGCAAAAAATTCATCTCATTCAAATAAAGATCTTGTTTCTAGACCTACTATTACAATGACATTTATAAGAAAAATGCAAATTACTAAGATAAATATAAGAATAAAAATTTTAAAGATATTTAAAAGTTACAAAAACTTTAAGAACGGTAATAATACACAGTGGTAAGAGGGGGACAGCTATTTATATAATATGTGACGAGAACATATTCTTATTTATCCAAGTAAAAAATGAGAATCAAATTATTTTTGTATATTTAAGACCAAGATGCTTTTCAAAAAAAGAGCAAACTAAAGTCTACTGGGATATGGACTTGTTGAAAGAATACCAGACTTTATAGAGTCTAGATTCCCACTGGCAAGTAAATTCATCAAGCCAGTTCCTGCAAAATCTTAGTAGCACACACAGATTTCTGTAAAATACCAGGAGTGCCAAAAATTGTATACAAGGGGACACTTTTGTCAACGTTGCTCAAGCAGTACTTCACTGTAATCAGAAGTGTCTGGACGATGATGGTAACCACTTTGATCACCTCTTGTAATTGCAGAAGTTAAACATGACTCACCTTCATTCATCTTCTATTATCGGTATATATTGAGCACTATAATTTTAATAGTTTTTTCCTTTATTAAAATGCGTATACATTTTTTTGGCACCCTCTATATTTAAAAGAAATGCATTTAAAACTATAAAAACTTCTCTGAGATTAGAGGTAAACTGCTTTAAAATATGAAATGATGTCATTTTAGAACATTATCCTATTGGAATACATTAATGTTTTGCTATTTTAACAAAATGTCCCTTTTTCCCTTCAGTTATGCTGACTATAAGCAAATGAACTTCCCTTTTTATATATATAAAACCTAATTTTCAGGATGAGTATATCTGTTTGGATGGATCACAGGAGTGTATTAAGGAAAATATGACAACTTTGGTAGTAAGTCAAGAATTTGTCCTGCTTTGACTAAACACCTCAGGATAGTTAAATCCTTGAAGGTTAAAAAGAAATGACAAATACCAAATATAAATGCTGAGCAGCCATGAACTACAACAAGAATATTTTTAATATCTGGCCTTAAAAGTAAGACATTAAGATGTCAGTTATGAGATAAATTTAAAAAATAAAACCAAGCTTAAATATTGTAGAGGGTAGAAAGTCTACGAAATCCACAATAGTCCCATTCTGAAACTGTCTGGGAATAGGGAAGGCACAGAATGGAAGCAGAGTTGCTGAGCCTCTTACCTGTTGATGTGCTCCTTCGACATAATACGTAGCTATAAGCACAGCAAGCAGCAGTAAAAAACACATCACAATGTTTTGACGATGCCATAATCTTAAAAACATATTTAAAAAAAAATAAATGAAATATGTCTCATTTTTCAGGATTCATCGTTCTCAAAACAATTGCTTGTTTGAAGCAATTAGGTTATTTAGCTCAGCTATACATCAGTTCTTTCTGGGATGAGCTCTTTTGTCCTTAAACACATGGTCTCTTGGAGGACTGAGGGGGGTCAAGGGAAGATAGCCAATTTCTTATCATAAACCCCATGGTAGCCTTTCCCTTATCCAAAGACTGATCTTGTTTACACCCAACTTCTAATTGGTAGAGACATTATAATATAATAGAGCACTGGCTTTCAAATCAGAAGACTTGGGTCAGAGTCCCTTAAATATTGTACTTTGAGTAAGACACTTAACCAATCTGATTCTGTTTCTTGTTTTTAATATCATAATAATCATATACTTGTTTTACCTTCTTTGTGGAGTTGCTTTAAGGATCAAACTAATTGGAAAATGTTACAAAATGTTTTATAAACTGTAAATACAGAAAAATGCAGAATATTTCAGATAATAACTTGGAACAACAAGCCGGAAAATGATAAGGCATACCAAAGTTCAACTTGCTTTTTATGATACTGAAATAAGGCTTACAAGTATACTAAATTTAAAGATAGAACATATTTCTTTGGCAGAGTCCTTTCTCATTGGCTCAAACTATCAGTAAAAGTGCCACGTCTCCTGAACCTTGTCCTACTAAAGAATCAATGTATCTACCTTGTTTCCCCAAAAATAAGACCTAGCCAGACAATCAGCTCTAATGTGTCTTTTGGAGCAAAAATTAATATAATACTCGGTCTTATTTTACTATAAGACCAGGTCTTATAACATAGTATGATATGATACAATGTAATATAATATAATATAATATAACATAACATAATACCTGGTCTTATATTAATTTTTGCTCCAAAAGACGCATTAGAGCTGACTGTACGGCTAGGTCTTATTTTCGGGGAAACACAGTAATATACACAGGGTTGAATTCTCCTGAAGGTAAAGCCAGAAGAAAAAAAAAATCTCGTTTTCAGTGTTCTCCTTTGCATAAAAGATTTAACATGAGACAGTAATCCAGTGAGCAAACAACTGTATGTTCCCTTAATTTATTTTTCTTCAAACTATAGAAAGGAAAATACATATGTTCCCATAACAGTCTAAATTTAATTAATCCATTTTGATAGACCAGGTGGCAGGGACTAGGAAACTGTTGAAAATTTCAAAAATTAGTAAATAAGGTTTATATAAAAGGTAATGGAAGATTCTTTACTTCGAGGTCCATTCCTTCAAGATTACTAGGAGTTCCAGAGAAAAATACTGCAAGGTAACGAGTGGCTGTCTCCACAGGACAATATTCTGCCTCTCTTCCCGATCCCGCCTCTTCTTTTCATTCATTGAAGAGGGGTCTGAAAAACATTAGTGCAGAAGATAAAACAAAATGGTCACTTTTTCCAATCACTTTCAAAACTCATCTACCTTCCCATCCCATATTTGAAAGAACGAATATAAACCTCAAAAAACAATGTAGTTCACATTGTGACAATGGGCTAGGTTTTTCTACTCTACTCCTACCATTGTTTATGCAATTATTTCATTGTCAGGACACAAGTTTCTCCTCTTGAACGTCACTGGAATGTTAAATTACTCTACTTTCTGTGAAGGGCAACTTAGCATCCTTTTGTGCAGCAAAGCTGTCTGGAGCTAAAAATGTAAAGGCAAACTACTTAGTTCCAAATACTTACTGGTTCTTGCCACCTACTGGTCACATAACTTTGGGCAAGTTAGTTAACCTTTCTATGCTTCAGTTTTCTCTTCTCTAAAATGAAGACAAAAATAGTACTGATTTCTTAAAGCCAATATAAAGAGTAAATGAGTTAATATATGTAAAGCTCTCAGAAGTCTGACAGTAAGTGCACAATTAAGGTTAATTACTGTTGTCGTCATCTATCGAAATTACAAATGCACGTGGAATAGTCCCCTTATATGCAGTTCACCACCCACGATCAACCTTGGTCTGATATTAAATGAAAAATTCCAGAAATAAGTAATTCGTAAATTTGAAATTATGCACTGCTCTGATTAACGTGATAAAATCTCCCACTAACTGCTCCATCCCACCTGGGACATGAATCATCCTTTAGTCCAGCATATTCATGCTGTATCCACTACCCACCCATTAGTCATTTAGTAACTGTCTTGATTATCAGATGGACTACTGTGGTATCGCAGTGCTGTGTTCAACTAATCCTTCTATTATTTGATAATGGACCCCAAGCGCAAGAGTAGTAATGGTAGCAATTAGGATTTGCCATAAAGTGTATGCACGTGTGGAAAAAACATAGTATATACAGGATTCGGTACTATCCATGGTTTTGGGCATCCACTGGGGGTCTTGGGATGTATCCCCATGGATAAAGGTGGACTACTGTATACCCTGTAATCCAGTAATGCCATTTCTAAGAATGAGTAAGTATAAGGTGAAATGACTTGCACAAGCTTGTTCAATGCAGCATTATTTGTCCTAGCAAAAGATTATAATCAACTTAAATGTTACCAACAGAGGACAGAGGAGTACTAAACTATGGTACATTCATACAAGGAAATACTAAGCAGTCATTATAAATAAATTCTTTGTGTACAGTTACAGCACAATCTCTAGGAAATATTAAGTAAAAAACAAACAAACAAAAAACCCCATGAAGAGGAGTGTGTCATACTAATATTAATTTTAAATACCAAGGGTGTGGGCAGAAGGGGAAGAATATATAAACGTATGTGCTTGTTGAAGAAAAGGGAAAAAACACGTAAAAGCTACTAATGCGAAGAGATTATGACATACGCAATTTGTCTCTGAATCCTGAAACTCTAAGTGAAATAATGCAAAATTTATCGGCAACCAGAATAAACCAGAAATCAGATAAGTGCTGCAAAATGCGTTCTGCAAGGCGATGAAGTTATCAAAACAAACAGACAGAAACGACTATTGCAGGTAGATCACACTTCTTCCAATAGAAGATTTCTATAATATAGTATCACAAAAGACTATTTACCTGTTTGAGTATGCCAAATGTATCTGAGATGCCAAGCAATTTAGAAGTTAAAACCATTACAATTAACAGAGAAGGAAAACCTTTCATTTCCCTTTAAACACATAAAGGAAAGTTCCTACTTAGACTATCTATATAAATAAAACCTGTAATTCTCAGGATAAATGCATGAATATATGGAAATTTACCATAAATTACAAATTTAGTTAAAATATGAATTTGTCTCAAACTAAAATTTTTAAATAAATTCACAATAATCACATTCAGAGTTTTTTTATAATTGTGTTTTGAGGATTGGTATGAGTAAATTTATAATCTACTTCTAAAGTCATAAATTGGATGATAAAATTGAGTACCAAATAAATACTTATACCATAAGATTAACAAGTAATAATCTGGTACCTAAAACACTGCTAATGTGACTATGGCAAGGCTACTTCTGCTATCACTGTGAAAAATCACCTTATAGGCCCTGACCCATAATTTGATTTACTATGAAGAGTAAACAAAAGATAATTAATCGTATATAAGATATGTAAGAAGCTTGTATCCCTTATATTATATAAAACATTATTTTATTAACATAATAAATATTAGATATTTCTATTTTACTCCAATGAAAAGGATATCACTTAAACTCGTAGATCTTTTCCCTCCAAACCACCATACATTACCTGTGAAGTTTCCATTATATTGTTCCTTGTTCATTGCTACACGTCTGTGGTCAAAATTTTTTCCATTCTCTGCCATTTCATAGATCAGTAACTCTTGAGGAGCTAATAAAGCAAAATAAAATCCAGTGATACATTACATACTTCTGCTTTGTCTCTATGACTAAATAAAACTGAAATCAGAAACAACATGGTATAATACCCATGCTATTTGAATAATGTTTACTGTATTTGTAGCTGGGGCCTTTAAACAGGTAATTAAAGTTAAATTAGGTCATAAGGTGGGGCTCTAATCTGATAGATGTGGTGTCCTCCGAAGAGGTGAAAAGAGACACCAGAGACCTCCCTTAGCATGCACACAGAGGAAAGCCCATGTGAGGACACCAGAATGCAGCCCTCTACAAGCCAGGAAGAGAGGTCTCATCAGAAACCAACCCTGCCAGCACCTCAATTTTGGACTCCAGACTCCAGAAGTGTGAAAGATAAATTTCTGTTGTTCCAGTCAACCAGTCTGTGGTATTCTGTACAGCAGACTAATACAATGCTGACTAGTATAAATAAGGGGAACCAGATCACAGGATGATATTTCGCTTTGTAATTTAATAAACTGGTATTCTGGCTTATGAATCTGGTTAGAATAACTCCATCTTCTGGAGTCCATTCAGTTATGTTTACTACTTGAAATTTATACACTACAAAGCTGAGGATCAGACACTGAAATGTGGCATCTATACCAAGGCCGAGACGCCCTGAGGGGACGTAAATGTGTAGGCCAGCCTATCTTTCATCCAGGAAATTCCCCATGTACTTTACTTCATGTGTCTTCAAATTGCCAACAGTGACTACTCAATCTAGCATCAACATACCCTGTTAATCTTATTCATTACCATTTTCATAATCATAAAATGACTAATTTTATACGACAACAGAAAACCTGGGTGCCTCAAAGCTGCCAACATCTTGCTGATTTGAGGCTATACTCAGACAAACAGTATTTAGACGAGGTATTTCACCTGTATTCCACACCCTGGGACTGAATGCATCCACCAACTGAAAGTAGTTTTATTTCTTTGGAGATAAAAGAATCCTATCAGTATCACTTACTAGTTGCATGACGTTGGGTAAGCAATTTAAGCCTTTGTGCTTGAGTTTATTTGTAAAATATCCCCATTTTCATGTCATCCTTAAATGTTTTTGTGTTGCGTTGGGGAACTCTCAGTAATTTAATTTCTCTACTTCAAGAGAAATTATGTATTAATATCCTGCACGGTGACTGGCACATAGCAGGCAGCTGATGTTAGTTTCTCCGTGCTCTTTTCATGAATGTCACAATTTTCCAAAATAACCATGGTAAATTCTACCCGGAGTGTTCAATTATTACAAATATTTGTTTTCCATATTTCTATAGTATACATAAGCCGGCATAACTGGTTCCTACAGAATCAGAAAAATCATGGTTTGTTATATTGGATAAGATAAATGAATTATTTTTCATCAATCCAAATATTCTGAAAAGTACTCAAGGACAATCTGTTAAGAATTATTATGGGGTAAATGGGCGCTAGCTTATGTAGCTAGGGATAAGATAAAGTAATAATTTTTAAGGAGAGCTACTTTTCACAGTTCTATGTAGTAGTATTAATTTTGGAAATCTGTGGTGAAACAATGTCAGTCAGATTCCTGGATGTGGGAATAAATCCAAAGTATTCCTAGCATGTTTAAAGGATTGAAATCTCCTCAAACAGAAATCTAGCATATATTCCTGACATTCAAGGGTGCTTTTCTTTGCAGTGAGAGTGTTATAGTATCAATTTTAACAGTGTGCATCTAAATTTTGTTTGTAAGAATTAAATTGTTGAAATCAACTCTATCGGTCTGTGGACGGGATAAGATAACAGAAATAGGAAAGAGGCATAACTCAAACATCAAATAATAATTTTTCATTGTGAAGCTACATTTAGATATAAGAAATACTTTAAAAGGCTGTAACTTACAGATTTTAAAAACAGCTGAAGCATTTAAAAATAAAAGGTTGATATGAAAATATGTGGGGGTTTTGTTGTGTTCTGGCAAAAATGCTTATAAAAAATACTGTTAAAATCAGCTCACAAAGGTTCTTTGTAGGCTGTATATCCAGTGCTAAGACTATAATACTCCATTCATTTTAAACATTAGCTACACTTGTGAATGCAAAAACAATGTGAAACTAAATTACTGTGAGTTTTTCAAGGCCACACAAAAAACATTTAAGGATAAAATGAGAATGGCAACTCCCTACCTAACATTAGAGTTATTGGAGAATTTAACAAGATGAAAAGGAAAAGCAAACAAGATCACTGAAGCCACTGAGTCTAATTTTCTTGGCCGCTGTGTTCCAAAATACAATGAACACACTCCCTCTTAAGAAAATAATCTATCCAAATGATTCTTTCTCACAAAAATGTTAAGTTGGCTTTCTCAATAAAACACACTGCTTTTCATAGAAGGCATACAAAGACAGCCAATTTGACTATTAAATCTTTCAGTAACCTTTCTTACTTTCAGAAGTGTGTATCTTTAACTGCATTATTTAGTACATTCAGTCGCAGAGTACTCCAAAATAGCTGTAGATTCCCCTAAAACTATAAAGATTAAGAAACTGCAACGTATTCTTGGAAACTTAATAGATAACCTAAGTGAAGAGTAATATATCTTGACAAGTGAAGCTTTGATACAGCTTTCCACTTGTGAAGGGGTATAAAGCCAAAGATCATTCAGACACCATGCACGATATCAGTGACTATCATCAGATCATCTGACTCTGAGAGCCAGAGAGTTATCTGTGTTCTAACAGTTTAAGAATGTGTTCTCTGAAAATTCATTATTAAATGAGAATATGTGAAAAAAATTCTCTGAATCTTTTTGAACTTTATGGAGAATTAGCCAAATTAAAACTCCAAGTAAGGATACCTATTAAAAGCATTCAAAATCTCAATGAATCTCCTGGCTTAGCAGGTTATGAGGGTACACACAGAGGATGCCAAAAAAAATGTATACACATTTTAAGAAAGGAAATAACTGTATTAAAATTGTAATAATAAATACCGATAACAAAAAATGAATACAAGTCATATGTATACTTTTTTGGGCACCCCCAGTATTTCTGGCCTAAACTGTCCATCACCTTAATTTAGCGAAGTGTAAAATACATTCAACTCATCACAGTCTTCTAATTGTTGAAAAAGGCCACTGCTCCATATCTAATTTTTAATTAGATAAAATTAAAAATCTAAATCTTAGAAAGATACAACCTGGAAGACATTTAGGGACTCCCCTTTTGAGAGTCTGATAGGTTTTGAGAGTCTCATAGGTTTGTTTTTTCATCTCTCACTTTCAACATGTAAAATATCATTTTATGTTCCTTTGTGCAAAAACATGATTTTATTTTCATGGGGAAAATGAGTAACTTACAAAATCGCAGCTTGAAAAACCCTATTTCTCATTTTCTCTCAATATACTTCTAAATCTTCACTCAGTTATTCATAAGAAATGCAATCTTAGCAAAACATTTTCACCAAAAAGATGGGGGAGTAAGAGTAAGGTCAAGAATTAAGACAGTAAAAAGGATAACAGCCTAGAGTTGGGAGATTTCATTGACTGTGAGACCTTGGGAATGTCACTTCACATACATGATTCTCTCTTTGCTCATCCAATTATCAGGCACATGGAGTAAATGATTGTCATAATTTTCTTTCTATTCTAATAGTCTAAGAATTCTACCCAGCCCAAAGCTAGGGTTTGGATTTATGTAATAACAACTACTTCTGTATAGTGACTTACAGTTTACATACAGATTTTCAACATGATGCTAACAACCCTGTCGTGCAGGGCAGCCTGGGGGGTCTCAGCTCCCGCTCCCCACACAAGAACACAGGATAGGGTGAGGCCAAAAAGGAACACCCACGGAGCCATAGATAGGGGAGTCACACCACTATAGTCTCGCTGGCGGCTGGGTGGGAGACACAGGCAACAGGAGCCAGACGATCCAGAACCCTCACTGCGCCACTTGCAGGCTCAGCCCCCATCTTCTTGCTAGCCCCCCATTTGCTGCTAGCGAAGCCACGGCAGTTATATTAGTGGCCAATGGCTCACCAGCTACAGCTGACGGCCAACTAGGCACAGCTGATGGCCATCCAAGCACAGTTGATGGCCATTTACTACCTGAGCCAGCACCTTTCCACGTGAGGCCGAGAGCCTGGAAACTGCTCTCTGGGGTTCTGTCCCCACAAACCCTTTGTAGGGATAGTTTTCATCCTTGCTCTTTACAAATGAGAAATGGAGGGCTCAAACAAGCCCAAACAGCAAATTCAGCAGCATGTAAACGGCAAAGTGAGAATTCAACCTCACTTTTCCAAGTCCAAATTCAATGTTTCTTCTACTACACAGAACAGTCTGGTGAGAGTATTTTCAATTCTCACGGAGGAATTCTGGAGTCACAGAAAAAAAGTGATGAAAAAGTCTTCCCAATAACTTAGCTTGTCCTGTTTTACAAATGTTCCTCATTACTAGAATTAAGAGAACACTCATTTCTATTGATTCTCACTATTTAAACTAGCTGTCATGAAAATCAGATGATTTCACTTTTGCCTCTTTTGGTCATTTCTTTGTGGATTATTACCGTTTGTGTATTTTTCTGACAAAATTTAAAATTCAGACTGCTTATTAGACCTCTTTACTTTGCCCCCAAATACGTGTGGAATATAAATTGGCCTATACAAGTCATTAATAATAAGTTAAATCACAGAATATTTTCAAATGATAAAGGTACATGCTTCCAATTATATTATAATGAAGGATTTGATGAAGATAATTCTAAAATTTATGATCTGTGAAACAGAATTTTTTTATTATCCACTGTTTGGAAAAACACCAGGACTTGCTACACATTCTCTATCTATGAAAATGGTAGTAATGTCCTCATTCCACCCATTAAGATGGATAATTGGAGATACCTATTGGTATTTTGGTCATTCAACATTTCCTAAGGCCAGAATTACCCACAGCACTTTTTACATTGTACATTTTACATTCTTTGCCCATTTTAAAGGATATTTTGGGTTTCATTTTCCCTTAAATATTAAAGAGCTTCCCAATAATAATCGCTAGGGATCTTCATTTCTATCTTAAGAAAATTAGAACCTACTGAGTAGATAAATTATGGTGTAATTATTTGCATCACTGAATTCTTGGCATTCAAAGGGCTTCATGATAAGGTTGTATAGAATAATAAACTAAAATAGTGCACCTGGAAAAACAGAAATTAAACATTTCAGTAACATGTATTATGTGAAGTCAGGTACATGTACTAGGAACTTGGAGAGACCCTTCGTGTCCATAAAAACTACATCTTGGATTGGCTATATTCTTTGAGATATCCCTGGTCTCAAAGGTTAGAGAGTCTCCCAAGTCCCCTTCTGTCCCTTTAAAAAAATAAGCAAACTATACAGCAAACCCAGAAAAGGCTGGATGGCCAAGAGCTGGGGTGGTTGGGAGGCATGGTGGGAACAGAAGGGAACCTGAGCAGCAGGAAGGAAACCAACAGGAGCAATAGCAATTGGGAAGGCCAAGGCTACGCTCAGACAAGATCCCTGGAGGAAGATTAACTTTGGAGGAGGGATGCTGAATTTGTGGCTTTCTCTCTGGGCTAAATCGCATGCCAGATGGGCTAAGACCCATATGCAGAATATGCCACCGCAAGATATGTCACTTTGGCATATTGCATACTTTGAATTAAAAGCACTTGAGAAACGGCAGGTACAAGGACACTCTGACTCTCCTTTTTCTTCTTGAAAGCAGGAAATAAAACTCCCATGTGACAGGTACCCTCCCTGTACAAGGAGGAAGGAAGACATTCTTATCACGAAAGATGAAGATTTTGGGGCCCACAAATCTGTACAAACAAACCTTGTTAAACTAACCCTTATCTTCCTATTTGTTTCATCATTCATACACCTGGCCCAAACCTCTTTGTATGGTCAATTCTTCACAAATTTACTGTTTGTCTAAAAAGTATAAAGAGCTTCCTGCTCTGGTCACTTCTTTGGGTCTTCATTCTATTGTGAAGGGTCCAATTTACATGTAAAACTGGTATGTTTTCTCCTGTTAATCTGTCTTCTATCATTTTTATTCTTAGGCAGCCAGAGACCCAAAGAGGGTAGAGAATTTTTCCTCTCTTACACCCACACGGACCACGGATGTAGCCCAAAGTCAGTGGTGCGTTCTAGCTCTAAACACAAGTAGAACAAACTCTCTTTGTAAATTAGGTCCATTGGACTCCCACAGAATAAGATCAATCAATAAATTCATAAAGGTAGCAGAAACCAAGCCATTATAGGCATAGGACCCACCCACCCCAATTACTACCACCTAATCTCCTACCCCTTCAGGATAAGAACAGTAGATATTAGAGTTTCAGGTGCAGAGTTAAGTATTTTATGAAACAGCTATGTATACAATGTTTACAGAACAAAAGATGCAGTTACAAAGATGAGCACACAATAAAAACTATCACAACTAAACAGAATTGAAGGGGAAAAAAGCAAACGGAACTTCTAGAAATAAAAAACATAACTGTTGAAATTAAAAGCCAATGGATGGATTAAATAGCAGAGCAGACACAGATGAAGTGAACTGAATGAGTTATCCAGGGAATTTATTAAGAACGCAGTAGAGATATAACAGAAAATGTAAGCAAATAAAAGACACAGAGGATGAGAGCTACCATTTGTTTAACTGGAATCCCAGGAGAATAAAGAATACAAGAAATACAATTTTTTTTTAAAAAGCCCAGTATTTCCAGAATTGGAAACATGAAGGTCTAATTTTTCCAGAAATGAGTCAGTAGATCTAAGATGTATAATGTGTGCCAAGTAGAACAAATTTTTAAAAATCCTATTTAGAAACACTGCAATCACATGATGGAACACTAAAGCAAAGAGATCTTGATCTTGAAAGCAGTCAAAAAGAAAGGACAGATTGCTGAAAAATGGAAGAATAGTTAGAATGAAAGCAGCAATCTCAACAGCAACAATGACAGCCAAGAAACAGTGGAATATCATTAGAATTGAGAGAAAACAGCTAGTTTAGAATTGTGTATCCAACAAAATATATTAATAGTAAGCAATAAATGAGGATTTTACCACCAAATCTAAAAGTTAGAAATTTCTAAAGAATATGCTATAAGAAAGCAATTACACCCTAGATAATCTGAAATATAAGAAATGTAAATGGCAAATATAAAGTTAAATAAAGACAAATACTGTATAAAATACTAAGAGTGTCTAATTGGTAATAATAATGTTAAAGAGAAGTGAAATTTCAACAATAGTATATAAATCAGGAAGGGAAAGATTAGAGCTAAAGTGTTCCAAAGTTGGGGAGCTTAACAATGTACGGGATATAGAACATTGGAAAGAAGGTTAACTCCCAATAGAAGTTATAGAAACAAGTCCAAATATGTCAATAATCAAAATAAACAGATTAAACTTATCACTTGAAAAAGATTGTAAATTGTACTTTTGAAAACATCCATGCTTTCTTATAAGGTCATAGAAAGATTGAAAATAAGTCAATAGACAAAAATCATTATCAGAGATAGAGAACATAATTATAAAAGCATCAACTCACCAGGAAGATTTTAACAATTCTAAATTTGAATGCACCTAATAATGTTAATAGCATCAAAATTCGTAACACAAAAAAACTGATGAAAATACATGAAAAAAATGGATAAATCCAACATTATATTGGGAGATTTCACAACTGTTAATTACTGCTATTTCAAAAAAACAAAAATCATTCAGCAAAGAGAGAAGATCTTAACAGTACAATTTAAAAATAAAATGTAGGGAAGGATATGTATAAGATTCAGCATCTGACAATTAGAGAATACAGATTTTGTTCATAAGCCACTTATCATGATTAAGGCAAGGAAACAAGTCTCAACAAATTCCAAAGAATGGGCATCACAGACCACATTCTTCTATAATCCAGAAATTAGGGCAAACTTTAGTAACAAAAATGTAAAATTTGTACATACTTAGAATGAAACGCAGAGTTCTAAGTATCCTGTTTCCCCGAAAATAAGACCTAGCTGGATAATCAGCTTTAATGTGTCTTTTGGAGTAAAAATTAATATAAGACCCGGTTTTATATTATATAACACTGGGTCTTATAGTAAAATAAGACCGGGCCTTATATTAAAGTAAAATAAGACCGGGTCTTATATTAATTTTTACTCCAAAAGACGCATTAGAGCTGATTGTCTGGCTAGGTCTTATTTCCAGGGAAACACGGTAACTCATGCATCAAAATAAGAACAAACTGAAAAATACTCAGAACTACTAGAACTAATAAGTGAATTTAGGAAGGTCACAGGATAAAACGGCAAAACCAATACTTTTTCTATTCTATACTTGGAATAAACAATGAAAAGTTAAATTTTAAAGAATTTCATTTACAGTAGCATCCGAAAACATGAAATGTTTAGAAGTTTAACAAAATACGTAAAAGATCATTTTTTATTTCTAAAAAAATAAGAAGTTACAGAAGACCTAAATAAATGGGGAGATACACCATGTTCATCATTTGGAAGACTAAATATTGTTACTATTCCAATTTCCCTCAAAGTGATGTATAGGTTTAATGCAATCTCAAAATTCAAGTAGGCTTTAAAAAAAAAAAAACAACTGACAGTGGATTCAAATTTATATGGAAATGCAAAAAAGTTAGAACAGCTAAAACAATTTGAATAAAGAACAAAGTCAAAAAATTTGCACTAATTGATACCAAGACTTACTATACAGCTACAGTAATCATGACTGGTTTTGGCAAAAGGACAGACACGGATCAATGGAACAGAATAGTGAATATAGAAACAGACCCATATACATAGAGTCAATGAATTTTCAACAAAGGTACAAGACAATTCAATGATAAAAGGAAAGTCTTTTCAACAAATGGTACTAGAATAAATGAACATTTTAATGAAAAAATGAGCATCAACCCTTATCTCTCACATGCAACAACTTATTTGAAATGGATCACAGATCTGAATGCAAGAACTATAAAGCTTCTAGGGGAAAAAAACAGGAGAAAATCTTTACAATCTTGGGATAGATAAATATTTCTTAGGACTTAAAAAGCATAAACCATAAAAGAAAAAAATGATAAACTGGACTTTATCAAGTTTAAAATCTTCAGCTCTTTGAAACGTTAAAAAACTGAAAAGATAAGCCACAGAATGAGGGAAAATACTTGCAATACATATATCTGACAAAGATCTTGTTCCAGAGTATCTCTCTTTCTGTATTTATACTATACACACACACACACACACACACACACACACACATGTGTGTATGTTATAGTAATAAATAACGAAAGTGTGGTGTATAGATACAGAGATAGACAAACTGACCAAGAAACAGAAAACAGGGCCCCTCAAAAGATTCTTGTATATTTGGAACTCTCTGTATGACAGAGATGGCAAGACAGATGAGTGGGGAGAGACAATTCAAATTGGTTATCCATATAAGAAAAGAACAGCTGATCTCTACTGCGAACCACGCAAAAAATTCAATTCCAAATGGATTAAAGATTTAGAAGTCAAGAAACAAACCTTTTAGAAGAAAACATAAATATATTTCTGCCTTAGGGTGGGGAAGGATTTCTTAAAACACACAAAAGACCTATCCATAAAGGAAAAGACTGATAAAATGGACATCAAAATGAAAACAAATTCATCAGGTATCTTAAGTGAAAAGACAAATGAGAGAAACATAACTGAAAAGGACTAGTAGGCAGGTTATATAAAGAATTTAAAATATTAAGAAGAAGAAAAAAACTAACCCCACAAAGCTAAAATAGGCAAAAGGTATTTTATAGCAGAGGAAATACGTGTATATATGGCCAATACTGAAGATATCTACTTGACTTCATTGACAATCAATAATTATAAATCCAGATCACAATGAGATACCATTTGTATCCATTATCTTTTGCTGTCTTATAACAACTTAGATCCAAAACTTAGTGACTTTAAAAAGTCACTTACTATTTCTCATGATTCTGTGAATTAGGTTGGGAGGTTCTGGTCTGGGCTAGCTTGGCTCTACAGCCAGGCAGGTCTCAGCTGGAATGCCTTATCTTTGTTCTTACATGGTCTCACCCTGCCCCAGTAGGTTGGCCTGGGCTTCATTCACTTGGGCTCAGGGTAGCAAAGAGCAGTATTGTTTCCCCGAAAATAAGACCTAGCCAGACGATCAGCTCTAATGAGTCTTTTGGAGCAAAAATTAATATATTAAGACCTGGTCTTATTTTAATATAAGGCTGAGTCTTATATCATATATCATATCATATCATATCATATCATATCATATAATACTGGGTATAATATAACATATAATATAATACAGTATAATATAAGACCGGATATAATACAATATAAGACCGGGTCTTATATTAATCTTTGCTCCAAAAGGCGCATTAGAGCTGATGGTCCGGCTAGGTCTTATTTTCGGGGAAACACGGTAAAAGGAGACAGGTCACAATGTGCAGGTGCTTTACAAGCCAGTGCGACAGAGCTAATTACATCTTGAAGCTAACCTGCCATCATGATGACCCCAACTCCTCCTCTGATGTACACAAGAACTCTCTGTTTTGCCTCTGAAGCGAGAAGCCCTTCAAGTTATCTCTTGACCAGCTCAGTTGCCAGAGCCTCTGGACATCAGACGGTTCTGCCACCCCCACCCCCCACACACCCTTTACATTCAACAAACTTTCCCTTCCCAGCGTGTAGACTGGTTTTACAGAGACTCTGGGAGTGGAAGGCATGTAGGATATCCATGTCATCTTGCCGAGTAGCTGGTATGTAAGTTCCCTTAATAAACTCTTAATGTAGTGATGGAATTATCAGCCTCTTTCTCTGGTCCCTCTGGCTGAGAAATTTTACATAACAAAGCCTGTTTGTGAGATACTTCTTGTTAATGTCCCCTTGGCAAAAGCAAGTCACATAGCCAAGTACAGAGTAAAGGAGGGTGGAATAACAGACTCTAGAAGTAAAATCTTACTGTAAAGGAGTATGCATACAATGATGAGAAGAATCTGTGACAACTGTGCAATCCAACATTCAGTTTTACAATCCACCACACCATTCTTTACATGCATTCCTTTGGCAAAAGTTAGGAAGCATAATAGCAAAGCCTGGGAAACAACTTGTGAAGTTAAATATCGACATACCCTTGCTGGCAATTATATACCTAGGTATACAGTTAAAAGAACCTCTTGGACATGTGAAAAAAAAACATTCACATGCTTTAAAATATATATGCAAAAAAAGGTGAAAAATCTTGCTCCCTTTGTCCCTCATCTGTCTAGTAATCTCCCGACTACATGTAACCAACCACTTTTAATTATTTTTGTATACGACGTGTGATCAAAAAATACAGTGAATATTTAAATTTAAAAAATTTGTTACAGTAAAAGACGTATTACCATTAATTCCCCTCAAAATACTCCCCGTCACTTCGAACACACTGATCCCATCATTCTTGCCACTTTCTGAAACAGTTCTGGAAGTCCTCTTTCATGCGTGTCTTTAGTTGCACTTCATGGCTGCCTCAATGTCCTGAATTGATTCAAAATGTTTACCTTTCATGGCCATTTTGACTTTGGGGAAGAGCCAGAAGTCGGACGGTGCCAGATCCAGTGAAAAGGTGGATGAGGACAGAATGAGGACAGGATGTTGGTATTTGACTGAAACTGCCATACCAGAAGTCATGTGTGACACAGAGCCTTTCCGTTGTGATCAGAAAATACGGTGAATGCTGCTGCCGAGAGCCATCCAACAAGACCCATCCAACGGAAAGGCAGGGATCTTCAATACGGGAAGTTGTGCTTCAAACCTTAGTAACAGTGTGTTACAATTTTCAACTTGACCAGAGTAATCAGTCGGGGGTGAGCTATGGTTGAGAGAAGGTGTGTTGTAAAGTGTACCACAAATCATCCTCCATCATGACAACGCTCTGTGTCACACATCGCTTTTGGTATATGGAAATTTCTGTCAAATAACAACATTACGGTCTGTCCTCATCCACCTTATTCACCGGATCTGGCACCATGGGACTTCTGGCTGTTCCCCAAAATCAAAATAATTCAGGACATCGAGGCAGTCACGACAACACAACTAAAGACACTCATGACAGAGGACTTCCAGAACTGCTTCAGAAAGTGGCAAGAACAATGGGATGTGTTTGTTTGAAGCAAGAGGGAGTATTTTGAGGGTCATTAGTAGCAATGTGTCTTTCACTGTAATACTTTTTTTTTTTAAATTTAAACATTTACCGTATTGTTTGATCACACCTCGTATCTGATTATTCTTTCTTCAAACACTCATTAGTCTCCTTTGCCAGCTCTCTCTTTTACCTCATCTGGGTCCCCTCCTCTTCCATCTCCCCAAGTGGCTTATTGGGTTCCAGAGTTTAATATCCCAGCCTGAATTTATGTTTTTGGTCCTGACTTCTAGATTTGTATCCTAATAGCACCACTTCGATGATTCCTAAGCATCTCAAGTACAATACGTCCTTTTTTACCGCCAACCCCATCCCTCTTCTTGTAACAAACCTGGTTTTCCCCAAACCTTCCCGTTTCCAGTACTTGACGCAACCATCCACGCAGTAACTAAATCCAGAAGCATAGTCATCCTTGACTCTTCTCATTTACTTATTCCTCACATCTAATCCAGGACCTAGTTCCATTCCAAGTATATTTAGTATCCACCCACTCACTGCTCTCCACTTTTTGCTACCACTCTGGCCCAGGCCATTCTCATCTCTCACTTGGATTATTCTTTCAATGGACTCCTAACTTCTCTCTCCATTTCTATTCTTGTTCCCTTTAATTCATCCTTCACATATGTGCAAGAGTGAACTTAATATAAATCATAATACTCCCTACTTGAAATTGTAGAATGACTTCCTATTGCACTCAAAGTCAAATCTAAACTCACTTCCACGGCCTGCGAAGTTCTACATAACCTGGACCATGAGTATGTTTCCTATCTCAGCTCATGTTGCTATATTACAGGTGTTCTCTGCTAGAGACTCAAATAGGCACATATCCATATTAATTCTCTCTCAAATCCTTGTCTATTTTTTTACTGTGTTTACTCCTTCATTTCTGTATTTATTTTTTTCTCTACCAGGCTCCCGACTAAAATATCTGATTGTCTTTGTTTCCCACTGTTTTCTCCAGAACCTGGTAAAAGGCCTAAGACACAAGTATTTATTCACTGATTGGATGAATGAACAGATACGGCAACTGATGTCATTGCAAAATGATCTTCCCGTGCAAAGAAAGCAAATGCTAGAAGACATCACTAAGTATCAAATTCCCAAATTTCAATTCTCAAATTCTGTGTTATAGCTTACACAGATAAGCCGTTACACGGTTCTTTTTGGCTGGTTGAATAATCAAATCAACATGAGACAGACTGACAAGAGAATATCAAATTTAATTTCATACGCATGGGAACCTCATATACATTAGAGAATCAGAGACCCTGCATATATGAGAGTTTCTGAGACAGAAAGGAAAAATGAAGTATATGTAACATTCTGAGTTTAGGATGAAGTAAGGCACATTGGGGCTTCAGAGTGTCACTGTAGGACAAGAGCAGATGGTTCAGGGATTACTAGTTTGCCCTGTCACATAGATAGGCCCAAAGAGGGTATTTCTCCTATTATGGGCAAGGTAGTTAAGGGAGGCAGAAGTTTCTCTTGAGCCTACAGGGTCTGTTGACTTTAGCTCAAAATAATCTACATAACACAAAGGCACATCAGGGAGTAACTCATTGTGAACCCCTACAATGTAAATTGTTAACACTATAAAAAGGCTGAGAAAATGGCCTACAGGAATGCCTCACATAGTTAAGAATCCCACGTACAAAATACTCACAAAATGAAATTGTGTATATCAGTACAATGGTTGACTGAAACTTCATTAATAATGAGCAAACAATAATTAAGTAAGCAGCAATATAAAGACACGCTTTCAAAAGAGGGTTGGGATGAAGTTCTTAGCAACTGCTCAGGAGGCCAGTTGATGATGATAATAATCATGGTTAACTATATGCCAGGCACTGTCTAAATGCTTTACTTAAATCTATTCATTTAACCCTAACAATAAAGGTACTGACTTCATTGTCAAGGAGGAAATTGAGATAGCAAGAGGTTAAGTAACTAGCCGAAGGGTAGCACAGTAGCAGAGCTGGAATTTGAACCAAGGCAATCTAGTTTCATAGCCCTGGTTCTTATCACTATCTACCTAGTCTTTCAGAAAAATCTATAATGACCAAGGTTACTATTATTAAAAAAATGCCTGAAGTTTAAAGTATCATCTTTTATCGGACACAGAAAAGTATCACCTGTTCAAATTTCCAAAGCCTTCAAGGAGCATAATATTTTTAAATGAGCTTTACATAAGGGTTTACATAATATATGATATCAGGTCAGCAAACTTTATACAAAGTTGCTTCCCCAGACAAAATAAGGAGTTTCTTGCAATAAACTCTAAAAGTTTGCACCTGAAATATCTGCAAGTCTTTGTGAAAGCAGATTTTATTAACTAACATAACAGCAAACAAATTATCTCTTCTATTCATATAGTTTGAGCCTGAGGTTAGTCAGGAGAAGAAGGGAGGTAGAAGGGGGGGAAGAGGGAGAGAGAGAAAAAGGAGGGGAAGGAGGAACCAACAAACAACACTTGGGCAAAACAGCAGTGGTAATAAGCAACTGGCACTATAATCTCCAAGAAAGGGGAGAAATTAAACAGCTTTTGTGAAATCACTGTAAGCAAGAGTTCCCAAAAAGACAAAGCATTAACTCTTCTACAGTGGCTATCTACCCAGAATGAAACAGAGAAATGCCTCTATAGATTAAGAGATAATTAACACACAGAATATTAGAATTGCAAACAGCTTGGGGAAATTTTTTAGCAGGAGCAAAGAATTAATACAGCTTCCTCCTACTCATTAGCAACAACATTCACTCAGTACAGACATGTGTTACAAAGATCCTCTGTCTTTTCCGCTTGCTAGAAAGAAGACACCTCGATACCTGATAGTAATGAAGCAAGAACTCAGAATAACTGTTCTCAATAGAACTAATTTTCTTTTTTTCTTTTCTTATTACAGTCCACTGCAAATCTTGTGAAGCACAGTGTTTTTGTTTTTATAGCGTTTACAAGACTAAATCAGATCGAGGGGAAAAAAATGTATACACACACATAGATCCCTTTAATATGAGAAACCATTTTCATGCAAACCAGAAAATATTACCAAACCATATAAAGATGCTGGAGACAACCTTAGCAGAACAGAAAGAATACCTGGGATCTCATTTCCAGTTCAGGTTCTGGCCCTACCTAAACCATATGACCTCTGGCAAATCAATTACTAATTGTTTCTGGGCCCCAATTTTCTCCTTAGTTAAATGAGAAGAATCTAACTAAATGTTCACAGAAGTTGCTTCTAATTCTAAATACTGCGTTCAGTAGGTTTCAGTGAAATGATAAAGTTCCTTACTTAATATAAGTAAGGCTACTTCTAACCTCTAAGCACCAAAAACTTCAGTTCCCTCTGCACTTGAAAATTCTTAAGTGACAATACATGATGACCAAAAGAGATCAGACTTAAAATTTCCCAAAGCAAAGCTATAATCATTTTCCAGTCACCTACTTATTAACCAAGGTGACTAACTCAATGGGTTACAGTATCAAACTCTTCCTGGCTAGCTTTTATTATGTTCAAAAGTAGGACAAAGATCATCTCAGAAAAGTGCGATAATATTTTCAGATAAACAATACACTGAATATAAAACATTACATTTTGAAATGATGCAAAGTAACATTATTCTGCACTGACATATGTCCAGCTTGCAGAGTAAAATGACAATATGACCATATTTTCATTTATATAGTGATTTCATTTACTCTCTCACTTAATCATCGTGACAATCCTATGAAGTAAAGTGAACAAGCACTGTTAATCAACACAATCCAGGTCAGCTCAGAAAGTTGTGTAACCTGTCAACCTTCACTCAATAAGTGTTGGAGCCCAGACTTCAATCCAGGTCTTCTGATTTAAAGTTTGATGACCTTTTGAAATCCTAAAAAGTGGTTATTCAAGACAAAAGCAGGAAGACGTTGGAAAAGAGAGAAAATTTGGATAATCAATCCCTAAATAACTGAATTGAACAAAAAGAATATAAACTATAACATCAGGTTTGGCTGTTATAAAGTCAATACGCACATTTACCAGATGTTAAAAACTAATGATAACATCTAATGTATATAATTCCACATCTCAAAAATTTTGTCACCTCATTTCAGACAAGTGTGAAAATTTTTTCTAAAACAAAAATAAGAATATTATGTAAACTAAACAATAAGTCGATTAAACTAGCTGTAGGTAAACTGGTAAAAGGCATTAAATCATTTATTTATGAAGTAGTTCAGAAACTTGGTGATTCTGGAATGTCACAGAAATTAAAGTGTATTAATCAAGTAGGATACATTCCTCACAGAAAAAGAAAATACTCTAGTGTTTTAAAATAATACAGGCAAAGAACAAAATATGAAAGATTTCTACAGTAGAGTAATTTCACACAAATTGGCTACATTTGTCTGGGTACCACCATCACTCTTCCAACGGTCAATAAAAACATAAAGAATGCATAAAGTGTTGCCTAGTAGATAAGTTTCTTAGTATCATCATTTATAGAATGTACAGCTAAGAGCATACAACTAAAATCAGAACTAATGATAATACAGTTAATAGGTAGCAGCAGTCAGAACATTAAATTTTCTATCACTTCAACATTAGAAAAACTTATACAAGCTTTTCCAAAAGATCAGGGCAATCTGTCTACAAAATTTCTGACAAGCCCCAAAGGAGAACTGAGACATTAAATTTAGGAAAAGGAGATATGCTGCCAAGATAGGTAAACAGTGCTAGAACCTATATGTTATAAGATCTTTCAATGGCTTTGCAGAAAAACAAAATAGTTGAAAACCTACTGGATTGGAGGTCATAAGTAATCTTAGCAGTGTAATACAGGGCCATATATGAGTTTTTTGAATGTTAGAGAATAAGCCGACCTTCATGTTTTATTGCAAATACCTCCACTGTAATGAAATACTCGTACAGGGGTTGGAGGGGTCAGGGATTTGGAAAAGGCAGAGAAACCTATTCTTCGTGAAAGTCCTCTGCAAGAGATCTACGGTACGAAGGCCCCATTTCCTTGGCCACCAACGCTTTAGATGGAACTTGCACGCCTGAATTTTGTTTAGAAGCGGATATATTTAGCGTCACGCGCTAGTGGTTGGGTAAGGCAAGAACCCAAACTGACAGATCCTGAGAAACAGCTTGGTCATCAGCAGGGAAGATCTCCATTTACTCTAAGGTCCTAGACACCCGGAGAAAAAGAAAGGGGTACTCTACAGAGGCTTAGAACGGCTTCCAAATCCGCGGCGCTGAGAGCAAAAGGTCGGGAGTCCAGTATATGGGGTCAAAGTATCGGTGGCCCACCACAGGGAGATGTCCCAAATAACCCGGCTACCGCCTGACTGAGACCCAGGTCAGCAACACCCTAAACCCCGCTTGAAGTCGAAATCACGTTGCCCCAGATCTGCACGGTCTAAGTGGGAGAGCTCCGGAAGAAGC
The DNA here is from genome assembly GCF_057876585.1 of Rhinolophus sinicus. Classification (NCBI taxonomy): domain Eukaryota; kingdom Metazoa; phylum Chordata; class Mammalia; order Chiroptera; family Rhinolophidae; genus Rhinolophus; species Rhinolophus sinicus. The sequence goes on from NC_142512.1 coordinate 28,951,177, forward strand.
CAAGCTCCGAGGACAGTCGCAGGATTCTGTCCCCTCTTCCCCGCGCTCGTTTACTTACCCGCTCTGACCCGGGCTTCTCCGGATCTCAGGATCCTGGAAGCGGCTCCACACCGACTCTCACACCCGCCGCTGGGCTACGACCAACCGGAACTCGCCCCGCGTCACTTCCGGTCCGTGTCCCCCCAGGAGACCGCCTCCAAAAGAGAAACGTTCCCACCTCCTTTCGGCAATCTTGGCGGATCGTCGCGGGATTTCGGTTCCGGACCCGCATGCGGGGTGAGAGGAAGAATGACTGTTCTCTACGCAGTTCTTGATCCGGAACTTGTTGTCAAGGGATCCCGGAAAAGGTAACCCCCGCGGCAGAAGCGTGCTCGCTACTCAGAAGTGAAGAACGCGAAGACGCCAGTGAGGTGGAGAGGTGCTCCAGGTAGGTCGGTCCCTCACAGGGCGAAGGAGAGGGATGTCTTTCTGCATCCTCTCCAGTTGGACTGCTGCTTCCTACCTCATTGCGTAACCGCCCCCCCCCCCCCAACCCTTCATCTTCTTCATAAACTGTATTCCGCCCATTGGCCGCTGGAGCCACTCTTCTTGTTCTGCCAGTCGTTCTTTGGGAGAAGGGACCAAGATTCTGGAGAGGGGAAGGACCCAGAAATTTTAGTTCCCAGGCAAATCCTCCAGTCAGGCAGCATCGATGTGCTCGCTCCGAATGTGAGAAAATACCGAGCAGGCTTACAGTCTGCTGAATATTTATTCAATACACAGCGTATCAAGTTGAGTCCTACGAGCAAAGAAAAGATTTTTAAGGATATGATCGAAAATTTGGTTCCTCCGTGTCACACAGACATAATGCCTCGAAAAGTATTTAATTATTTAATATTCTATCCCAGGCACTGTACTGGACGCTGAGAATATGATCTGCAGTAGTTATGTATGTTACAGCCGATCTGGAGAATAAAGACTTGGGGGCGGGGTGGTAAAGACCAGAGGGAGGTGTCATTTGAACTACGTCTTCACGGGTGAAGAGGATGTTTTTGTTTGTGTGTTCAAGTGGAGAAAAATGGAAAACAGTTTCAAGGAAAGATCGCAACTTGAAAGAATCTAGTAATTTGGTGTGGCTGGATAGTACAGTATATTGCAGGAAAGTGGGTCAGAAGGATAAAGTAGGTTGTAACCAAATTGTGTAGTGCTGTAAATTCGTGCAAAAGGGTTTATGTCTTATTCTTTAGGCGTTTATCCAGTGATTTTTGAGCAGGGAAATTACAGAATCAGATTTGTGTTTTAGAAGTATAATGATAAGGGCAGATGGACTAGGATGACCCAGAGCAAGACTGAAGCAAATGTGGAAAGATTAGTGGTAGTGACGTTAATTTTGGAGGCTTTGGGCCAAGAGATAATTAGGGCACTGGAAGTAGAGATAAGGAGATGGTTTAAGACAGATAAATTCAACAAGTGTAGGGGACTGGATGTGGTCAGACAGAAGATGAAAAGTCCAGGGTTACTCAGAAATGAATACAGAAAAAAGGGGTTTGAGAAGGAAGGGGATACTGACTTCAGTTTAGGACACAGGTTAGAGTACTTCATAGACATCTAAGTGGTGAAATCTAGCAGAAGCTGGACATTCAAGTTTGGAGCCCAAGAGAGGCTTTAGTGGGCCTCAGCATATGATGATTTGGGAGATAAGTGATTGTTCATCTGACAAACTGTTGTGTCTCCTCCTACTAGAATGTTAACTCCATGAATGTTAAGTTTGTTTTGTTCAGTGCTCTATATATATCCAGGGTCCAGAACAATGCCTGGGGCACAATAGGCTCTCAGTAAATATTCATTGAATGGACGGACAGTATATAAACCAGCACTGTCCAATAGAACTTCCTGTAGTCATGGAAATGTTCTATATGAGTGTCTGGTAGAGTGGCCCCTAGCGACTTTAAAGTTATTGAGCTATTGAGCACTTGAACTGTGGCTAAGTGTAACTGAAGAAATGAATTTTTATTTTGTTTCAATTAGTTTAAGTTTAAGTAACTACGTTTGGCTAATGGCTACTGTATTGAACTATGTAGGTGTAGATTGAAAAGAGAACCAAATGTGTAAGCTAATAATACATACATCAGGGGAAAACAGAGGACATAGAGCCAGACAAGGAACCTGGAAAACCAGCTATTCTGAAAGGTAGGATGGTAATGGTGTGAAAACTGAGTTAAAGAATTCAAGGGAGGAAAGTTTAAAGAAAAGTTCTCAGTGAGTGGTGCAGAAAACTCTAGATGAGGCTTAAAAAGAGGCAACTACAGTTGGCAATTAGCAAGTGTCTGATTCCTTAGCAATTTCATCTGAGTGGGGAAGGGAGGCAGGTAAATGCAGAAGGTTAGAGGTAAATGGAAGAGGAAAAATGAGGCAGTGGTTTAAGGTCCAAGAGGAAAGGAAGTTTTAGGTTGGAAAAGGCCAAGGGGCAGTAGCCAGTGGAATGGGATTAATGGATGGTAATGGGATTCAAGAGCATTGGTGAAAGGTGTCTAGTCTGGCAGAGGAATTAGAAGGTACTAAGAAGATGGTTTTACAGGACACGTTTATTTTTCAGTGCCATCATTGCCCAGTATTATCTGTGAGACTAAGAATAGTTATTTTTACCTTGGTTTCAAGCACTGGGTTTATTGGTATATTTATAGAAGACACGCAGGAAAGGGGACATACTGAAACACCTTTTGGTGGAGTTACATGATAATCTGATCGGGCTGTTAGAAGATTAGAACACCCTAAAGAACAAAGATGTTAGTATTAATTTGAACATTTTAGAATTAGAGACCTCATGAGATATGGGAAAGAAATGATAAACAAACGTGGTGATTTCTGGAACTTTTTCTGCTTACCTGTTTTTAAAGTTTTGAAGATGAGAAGCTTTCCATCATGACCTTTAGATTGAGTACATTTTATATCGCTCTTATTAGTATGTTGCTATGGATAAGTAACTTCTCTGATTCTTATTTTTCTTATCTTTAAAATGAGGGTAATGTCTTCCTTTCATTTTCATAGCAACAGTAATAGAAGTAAGGGGTTTAGCATGTTACCCAACACATAATAGGTCCTCTATATATAATTCCCTTCTCCAGTAGTACCTAAATTTAGTATATGGGATATTTGGTTTCTTTGCAACCTAGAAATTAATTCAGAGAGAGAGTCCTTCTAATTGTTGACATAAAGGTTAGTAGACTTTTAAATATAATTCCATATTATTTGGAATTTGTTAGATTACCAGAGAAATCCTGCTGATATGTAAGCATCATGTAGTAACTAAATGATAGATACATTATAATTTTTTTCCTGGCTGCAAAGGTGTCTAGAGCCATAAAGTCCTATATGTATATCTACTCCATGTCACTCTTTTTTGAACCTCAAATGTTTCTTTCCTTGTTTTAGCCCTTTCTTCACACTGTATACTTTTCCCAGTGGCCTCATCCACTTTCATCACTTCAGTGACCTGTTATATGTTAAGGTCTCTTAAATCTGTATTTCTAGGCTGGGCTTATCTTCTGATCTCTAAAATGATATACATATGATCCAACAATATGGTGAATATTTAAATAAAAAAATTTATTACAGTAAAAGACACATTGCCATTAATTCCCCTCAGAACACTCCCCCTCACTTTGAATACACTTATCCCATCGCTCTTGCCACTTTCAGAAGCAGTTCTAGAAGTCTCTTTTGTGTCTTTACTTCATCATCCATCATGACAACACTCCATGTTGCACATCGCTTCTGGTACAGCAATTTCTGTCAAGTAAAAACATTAGTTTGTCCTCGTCCATCTTATTCACCGGATCTGGCACCAGGCCACTTCTGGATCTGCCCAAAAGTCAAAATGATCATGAAAGGTAAACATTTTAAATCAATTCAGGCAGCCACGACAGTGCAATTAAAGACACACACGAAAGAGGACTTCCAGAACTGCTCAGAAAGTGGCAAGAATGATGGGATTAGTGTGTTCAAAGCAAGGGGGAGTATATTGAGGGGGATTAATGGCAATGTGTCTTATACTATATTTTTAAATTGAAACATTCACTGTAGTTTTTGATCACACCTCGTATTGTATGGTTTGATTTATATCACTGTCCAGAATAGGAAAATCCATAAAGAGCAAGTAAATTAGTGGTTGCCAGGGCTAGGGGAGAGCAAAATGGGAAATGACCGCTAATGGGTACAGAGGTTTCTTTTTGGGGCAGTGAAAATGTTCTGGAATTAAATAGTGGTGATGGTTGTTAACCAATCTTGTAGATATATTAAAAATCATTGAATTGTATACTTTAAAAGGCTGAGTTTTATAGTATGTGAATACATCAAAGTTCAACATCACCTTCCCCAATACTATCCTGATATTAAAATATTTGATAATACTGTATAATCTACCTTGTAATTTCAAAAATATTTCCTAATTTTAACATAAATGAGAAAAATAAATTTGATAAAATATGTATTTCTAGGACTTGTGCCTATTCATAGACTCATATGACTCCAACAGCTTCAAATGTAGACTGATGTGTTTTATTGGTGACCCAAATACCATGAAAAACTTTGCTGGGGTAACAAGAATTTCTGATAATGATAAAGGATTATCTTCCTTTGTTTTATGTGATAGACTTCTGGTAAATTCAGTGTGTATTAAAACTATGCAGAAAATACTTTGTGTTCATATGTAAAATGAAGTTGGGTTCCAGTCTCGGGTATTAATAGTTTTTCAAATATAATGATGTCCAATGGGACAAATCCTCACTGTAAAGACTTTTAGCATTCCATGCTCGGGTGCAGTAAATGTCAGCCAGGCTCCTTACTCCAGGCCTGTGATTTTGACAGCTAGGAACTTCTCTGAGGGGCTGGTCCCATCCCTATTGAAACCACTGTATTATGAAGACACAATTAAATAAAACTATATTTCAGAAAGAGTGGCGGGGGGTATTCTTGGTTTCTTTAGACCCTTAGGGCATCTTGGTAAAACAGAAAATTTCCTTTCTCCACAAGAGTTAGAAAAACTGAGGAACAGAGCTTTGTTTTGTCCAAGGAGAGAGAGATTCCTCACATTGCAATTCAAAGTGACCTAAACTGCTTCCCCTGTATTCTTGAATCTTTTCTAGATCAGAGGAGGAAAAGACAGTACATGCGTAAGATCCAAGATATATTTTGCATTTTTTCTGGATGACCTCGTATAGTTTTAAATGTTGCTTATATACTTACTGTTAAGGTGTTTTATCTGATAAGCCGATGAATTTCACTGCTAGATCGTAATGACTTTTTTCTTTCCTTTAAGATGCTTTCCAAATCCTTGGTTATGGAGTATTTGGCTCATCCTGGTGCACTCAGCTTGGCTGCCGGAGTTGCTTGTGGCATGTGCCTGGGCTGGGGCCTCCGCATACGCTTCGGGACGATCCCCAGAAGCTCAGTGAGTGAGACAGACAGAGAGACCGGAACTGAAACGAGCATCTTAGGAGAGAGCGGGGAGTACAAAATGATTCTTGTGGTTCGAAATGACTTAAAGATGGGAAAAGGGAAAGTGGCTGCCCAGTGTTCTCATGCTGCTGTTTCTGCTTACAAGCAAATTCAAAGGAGAAATCCTGAATTGCTCAAACAGTGGGAGTACTGTGGCCAACCCAAAGTGGTGGTCAAAGCCCCTGATGAAGAAACTCTGCTTCAATTACTGACCCACGCGAAAATGCTGGGGCTGACTGTAAGTTTAATCCAAGATGCTGGACGTACTCAGATTGCACCAGGCTCTCAAACTGTCCTAGGAATTGGGCCAGGACCAGCAGACCTAATTGACAAAGTCACTGGTCACCTAAAACTTTACTAAAGTGGAGTTTTGTATGATGATGGTCCCACTACCACAAGCATTTGAAACTGTTAAATTGAATAAAAGCTGAATTTCTTCCCCCAGTTTAAGTATTCTGTAGATGAAAATCTGTTCCTGTGTTCTTCTGTCATGTACTTGGTACAGTTAGTTATCTTGGGGCCAAAGGGGGAAAAAAGGTTAGTTATGATGGTCCCAGTAGTTCCAAGTGCTGAAACAAAAAATACTTAAGAGGAATAGGTCACAACAAAATTGGATTACAAGGGGGGGAAACAGTATTCCCTATGCATGGTTAGGTCCCTCTGTGTTTTAATAGCTCTTCTTCCCCAAGACTATGTTGCTGTCCCCCTCGGAGACAGGTTCAAGTGTAGTCCCACTGGATGCAAACTGCAGTTTTCCCCGCTGTCACTTTCTGGATGACTGACAGGTCGACTTCATTTGTAGATGATGGTATAGCTACCCACAACGAGTTTAGAATCTAACCTGGATTTTTAAATAAACGCCTCAAAGTTGATGTTTTATAGCATTGATATAACCCACCTGTGTAGCGTTCTATGTTCGTGTCCCTGACCCACACTAGCCAGAGGTTCTCAGCAGTGGTTCTACATCATAGCGTGTAAAAGTTGCTTTATATGCTTTCTTAACAGTGAAGGCATTGAAACTTATGAAGTGACTTGTGCAGACCTTGAAGGTAGTAGAAGGCATGCATACGATTTTATGGTAATTGTGAAATGAATGTAGTGTCATCCCAACATCCCACTGTTTGCCTGGAATTTAAGGAACTAGATAATTCAATTATTTAAGGGCACCTTTATTTCCCTTTTGATCCCTATACACATAGCATGACACAATTCCAGTAATTACTATGCCATACCAGCTGCCCAGAATATAAAGGGGAAGTTCCCAGCTCCCAAAGCAACGTAGCTTCCATCCTTTTTGCAATCTCTTCTTGCAAAAGCCATTTTTCCTGAAAGCCTTCTTTGGGAGGATCCTGACAGTCTTTCTAAATTCAGTATCTCCCTGAGTAGGATGGTGGTGCCAGGGAGAATTTTGTTAACAGGAGCATGGTAAGTGGCTCCAACTCTCTGTGGTGAACTTCAACAATTAGCATTACTTAGCAGTTAACTTCGACATAGCAGCATGATAGCACAACTAAGGATAAGTTCAGTGGAGTCTGGGGGCAGAAACCACTAAAGCTACTGCAGCTAGTCACAGGTTCTAATATTTGGCCAGTTTTATGCCATTTATACTAGCATATGACAGCACAGGAGAAACTGCAACTGAATGATGCCACAGTAGCCACTGTTTAAACAGAATGTTTTTACTACTACATTCAAAAGTGATGCAACAGCATGTAACTGGGTTGAAGAGAATTCAAGCATGACTCTGGCTCAGGTAATTTCTGAGGCTTGCCTCAGAGACTGGTGGTTCCAAGTTCAAAGAACAGTGCATTCCCAACAGGATGGCCTGTGGCTGATTCAAATAATTGTAATAAGTTATGGTATATCTGCTAGAATGAATAGTATACAAACTCTGGTAATTCTGGGAATCTATTATGATTGTTTTCTAGTTTACCTGTACTTAGTATTTTTTTTATAGGTTTCATCTTATAGTTCTCCAAGTACGGGGAGAGCCCATGGTTTCTCTCAGACACTTTCAGGGGGTCCAAACTATTTTCATAATATTAAGACATTATTTTTCTTTTTCACTGTGGTGACATTTGCACTGATGATACAAAAGCAATCGTGGGTAAACCTGCTGGCACTTTTCACAGATCAAGACAAGGGCAGCTACCTGAATAAGTAGTCATTGTAGTTTTCACTGCCCTATAATCAGTCAAAAAACAGTTTCACTTAATATCCTCGATGAAGCAATAAAAGTATTATTAAATTTGACCATGACCATTTGTCTCAATACTCTAACATGAAACACTCTGGTGTACACCAAGTATGATTTGAAAAAGATTTGTGTGGCTGAGTCGTGAGATGAACTAGTACTTTTGTCATGGAACAGCCTTACTGGCAAGAACAACTGACAAACTGGTTATCCAGATCTGGGGGGCTGGCAGATATTTCCTCATAAGTAACAGTTGACAGTATTTAGGGAAATTTGTATCTGCCTCTCTTCTAAGCTTCCCAAAAGGTAAGACTTCTGATAAAATCAGCATTTCTCACAAATGATTTTTTAAAATAAAATGTGTCCACATGTAGAAAAACTGACATAATAAATCAGTATTTTCCACATAACCAATGCATGAGGGTACAAATCATGCATGGGTAAAAGATCCATTCAAAGTAAAGACAGACAAATAGATTTAATATAACAGTACAAAGAGTTCACTTTTATGGTTTCAGATTCCACATTTCAACTAACCCCAAGTATCTGAAAAGGCTATTAAAATACTTCTTCCTTTACTATTTACATATCTATATGAGGCCAGATTTTCTTCATATACTTCAACAAAAACAACATACCATTGAATGCAGAAGTGCATATGAGAAGCCAGCCATCTTAAGACAAACTCTGAAGAGACTGTTCAATAGTACAATGCCACTCTTATCACTAGACTTGTTTGGGGAAATATGGTTAATTCCTAATTGTTTATGTTAAGATGGAATGAGTTAGTTATATTTAAATGGATTAATAATTTTTAAAAATTGTTTTACCTAATACGGTAAATATTAATAGATACAACCCCACATAAACTAAAGGATCTTCAGTAATTTAAGAGTATGAAAGGATCCTGAGAAGAAGTTTGAGAACCCACTACTGTGAGAATATCTGCATGAGTAAATCAATTTACAGAACATTCCAGAAGCCCTACTTGGAGATCATCAGTCTCTTGCTATTGTACTAATGTCTATGTTGAAATGGTTGTCAACAAGCATCACAGATTTTTTTTGTTTCTGGTACAAAGGCTGTATTTGGATACTAGGGAGGAAGATCACTAAAAGCAAGTTTACATCCTGAAAAGCTTCCCATTAATGTCTCCCCTCTTCTCTCCTGTTTCAGTTACATTTAGGGTGCTAAGGACTCTTCGTACCCTAGTTTTCTGTTTTTAATTCCTTCTCCCAGACCATCATCCTATTCAGAGTAGTGTTAGGGAAGACCCACCCCCTTAAACTACAGTTTATTGCCCAGTCTTGAGCCAAGCATTTTGTGATTTAAACTCCTGCAAGTAATTCTGAAAAGTACTCATAGCATTAATATACACAGGAGAGAACAAGTTTGCTCAGGATTAGAACATAAGTCTTACACTACAGCACTTTGTCATTCTACTATAGACCATTATGGATGACTTAAGTGGCAACTCAGTCTCACAGGACGCCGCACATGAGGAACACAAGACTTTCTTGTTCTTTCAAAAAAAAATTCTTAAGTATGCTATAAGGAAATCTTTACTAAAGTATTTTAACCTGTTTCTATTAGGGAAGGGAAGAAAGAGAGAAGAATAATTCTGCTGATAAAAAACAGTTGATTCAAAGTACAGAAAGCTCCAGGAGAACAAATCTTGACTCTGAAAAGAATGAGCTCACAGGCACCATTACTAGTCTCCCTCTTGATTTTGATAATGATGAAGAGGGGGGACAGAGATCCAGCAAAAACAAATACAGTCAGGGCCTAAACAGCAAAATGTGTTCACTGTGACAAACCAAAAAAGGAAAAGGGATTTTCCAGGTAGTACTGTAATTTCCTATAGGAAAATAAAGGGGATGAAATTGAGGATGGGGGAAGAGCAGGGCTTCTAAGTTTTTAAAAACCTTTCTGTGTCAACACAAGGTAGGCAGCTCTCTAACTCTACTAAGGATTAATAGTGAAAGTAAGATTCTCAGCCATCCACCAGAAGAGTTGGATTCAGACACTACTTTAAAAAAAAAAAAAAAAAAAATCACCTTAAACTGTAATTTGGGGACCCTTACAATTTCATGGCGAGGAACAGCATGTTAACTACATGTTTATATTCTTTTATTTCAGTTAATAAAATTTAACAGTCATGATCTGTTCATTTTAGTGAAAAGCTGAGATAAAACCTAAAAGTGTCACTTGGTTCAAATGATGGAGACAGCTGAAATGCAGAACCTGACTGGTTCTTTCACCTACTGCATGTCCCTTATTAACTGCAGTTCTGCACGTGATGTATACAGTCCTTCCACACGTCCCAACACGGGTTCCGCTACCGCTCTCACACCTCCCTGTCCCCTCAGAACCCAACACGAAACTACCAAAACCATGGTTCTTTTGGTTTCAGTTTGAGAGGTATTTAATTAAAACTGCCATTCTACATGTTATTTCCACAGTCCAGTAATTTATTTTAAATTTGAGTAATTTCAAATTCCACAAACGAAACTGAAGAACAGCAATATTTTGTTTGAATTCTCTCTTCTGTACACTCAGTGATCTAAAACACCACAATATCCAACATACACAAACCTCAGGGAAGGGTTAGTAAATACACACAGATTGGAATCATGGTGCTCTTTGTTCCTGAATGGAATGGTCCCACAGAAAAAGCACAGGATACAGCACAACAGAAGGGCACCTGTTACATATGAAGTGAGCAAAAACACACTAGCATTTTCTATACGCGTAATGAGGAAACCTGCATAGGTCAGAGGGCCTTTTATGCTCGTTTAAAATTCAGGCAAGTTTTCTGTAATGCATTTTTCGAATAATTTGGAGAGCACTGCAGTCCAGTGTAGGCGATGCTGATTAGTGTCGTCTTCGTTGGCATTGACAGCCTCGCAGGGTCACATACCAATATATTCACCTTAGCTTTTCTTTGAATAAAGGAGATTTAAATGCATTTAGACAATACATATTGTAAGCTGTTTACATACACTAAATTCATGAGATTCAATATTAGAGTTTTTTTTCTTTAAACACTACAGAGTGCAAATCAGGTTCTTCACAATTGATTGAATATTAAGCAGTTTTTCAAAGAATCAGGGGGAAGAAAAAAAGCCCAAGTGAATAAAACATTGAAACTATTCCCCTTTGAAAATAACTTCTAAAATGATGCGGAATGTGAAATAAGCTTTTAACATAGGTGATCCAAGTTTATAGTTAGAAACAAAAAGTAGTCCTTCATGAAATAAAGGTTATAAGAATGTGTGCCTGTTTTCCTCTGTTACAAACTGAGAAGCGGGTAGAGACGATGTTTCAGTACGAAAATAGGCGACTACAGGATCAGCTTTCCATCTCACATGCTGTACCCAAAGCCAGGCTGTGGCTGCCCATAGGGTGGTGCAGTGTAACCATAGCCAAAAGGTGCCTGGGGAGGGACTGCAACACTGGGTCCTGCTGTCAGCATCAACTGGGGCTGACCTAAAGGTGGGAAACAAAAAGGAGCAAGGGCAGGGGGCAAGAGGGTGGTAAAAATGTTAGCGTTGTAGGACTATCACACTCCAATCCCCCCTACTCTAGCAGCACAATCACAATTTAGAATGAGTTTTGCGGGGGCACTTTAGGCTGTCACAATTTTGGCATGACAGTCACCCTAAGAAGGTTCTGCCTTAAAAGCCAACACACAGTGCAGGGCTGAGGGCCAGAACTGTCACAATAATTACGTTACTTCATACCTTTCAAAGCAATATGCACATGCGTGCTTGACATGATCAGGCAAGACATCTGCTAATAAGCCTATCACCACATGGTAGTCGCACATTAGATTTGGTGATTATACAGAATTAACACAGAAAACAATTTTTTAACACAACATGGTTTCAACACAACTGAGCGTTTAAAGTTAAATTTAAATGCATGTAAACAGTCATGAACCCTAACGCATTTTGAGCAAAGAATCCAGTACTTAGAGAGAGCAATAAAAAATAACAAAACATATTCAAATATACATTAGGTATGAAATCCACTAGAGCATACAACCTCTTTCAAATACTATGCTAACACTCTAATGACGTTTAAATAGTAGTTGACCACATACAGAAAACAACCTGTAGAGAACCTGGCTCATTTAGAGGGAGAAAACATAACACCTCTATCCAGCCACCACAAAAGTACTCTCCCACTAGAATGTAAACCTTGAACAAGATTTCTCCCAGACAAGTGACCTCATGTCTCTCCTTTTTGTGAATAGCAACCAAAATTGTCTTTAGTAAGCAAATTCTTTTTGCAAACCTGCAGTTTATTAAAAAAAAAAATCACTTCTAACCTTGTATTGACATTTTCTTAAAATTTCAACCCCATTGTCAACGGCCTACAAGGCCTGTCCTTGTAAACACCCCGAAGGCAAGCCAAATTCAGTAGGTGACCCCAAATTATTATACTCACTCTGTTTTTGTTCCTGTGTTTCCCATCTCACATACGTCAAACATCTTGTTCCCATGTCTAGAATCTACTTAAAGTTTATCTTCTCCAACTTTATCAAAACTATCTGGTCCACTAAATTTCTGAAGTCCTTTTTATTTATAATATAAAGGAGACAATGCCATAATAGATTTGTATATTATCATTTCCTTTAGCAGGATGAGATGCAATGGTCATAATTTTATGTCCTCCTCCAAAGAACACCTGGTCATACTGGTATAACCTATACCTTTCAAGTTCATTGTTGAAATGAATCTGTTCACCAAGAGTGAGATGGAAACGGGAAGTAGTTCAGACATGTAAGAAGGAACTGAATTACACCTTAAATATTCACTGAGAATTTCAATATCCTACGTCTCTGGAAAGTTCTCAAATGGAAACTCTATACAAGTTCTCTGTCCCAATTAGAATTTAAAGAGAGGATGTTCTCTTCATGTAAAACATACTAAAGAGAGCTCTGGCACTTCTGAAAATTGAACTCACTAATACTTCTTTCTCAGTAATTTAGGAATAATCAATCAGTGACCAGACCACAGGAAAATTTAGGTTATGATCATAAGTTTTTTGAGATTGTCTTTTCATTTAAGATTATCTTAGTGAATAATGTCAATGCCTGCCTTAAGATTGTTTGCAGGAAAAAAAAAATTACAGTATTATTTCTTAACTCATGGAGACTTTTTACACTTTAGCAGATTATCTTTCTATATTGAGGTAGAATTCCTACAGAATGAAACATCTGTCTACTGTATGCCTGTGAGGATAAAAAGAGACAGATTACCATAAACAATAGGTTGCGTCTCTGTAGCTTGTTCTTCTTCTTTTCTCAGTGATTCTGAAGCATCTAATTTGTCCACCTGGAGAAAAACAGGTAATGTTAATTAGCATCTCAAAAGTATTATAAACCTAGGTTTATGGCAGAAAGTGGAAAAGCCTTAGTATGTTAAATTTTGTCAAAATAAAACGGACTAGAAAGAACATTCTCAGGCCCCTCAAATTCAATGGCAATGTTCATACTTCAGTCAAGGTGATTTTTAGCACTGTCATTATAAACCCTCAGGAAGGAGGGATTTATAAATGCCATAAAAGCGCACACCAGGCTACAACTGGGCATGCTAGGATGCAGCCAGCCTGAGGGAGGGAGATAATGAGAAGGAACCACTTTTTCAAATGAAGACTAAACCCTATCAGAGATAGTAATAATGAACTCATGACCTGGCAAGACTTCCTCCCAAAAGGAAATGGTATTCAAAAAAGTAAAATGAGTCTAATGACTAGACAAGTACTTGTGCAGAATAAGCTACCTTTTGCCCAGTGTATACAGCTTCTGCTGATACTGGTTACAGGTGCGGACTGAAGTTTAAGACTCAAGTGGCTCCGTATCTGATCTTTTTATATAAAGACAGGCTGCATGATTTTATGCTCAATTTTCTAAGAAGTAATTAGGAATACATGATTTTGCCTCAACTTCTTCAAGGAAGAAATTTTTTGCTTTTAATTAAGCCAAAGAAGTAAATGGCTATTATATGCTAGCTACTCTAAATACAAGTGGATAGCATCAGACAGAAATAATACTGTAGAGGAGTCCAAATGTATTAGTGAAAGAAAGGAGCTGGAATACATAGGTCCTTCTACTAACTAGTTGTGTGACCTTGGCAAACCACTGCACTGACCCTCAAAAAATTTCCTGAGACGGGTGAATGAGATATCTGCAAAGTTCTTCCTAGGACTAGCATGACTTGTTTCTTTAATGATGTGAAGAATTAGGGAGAAGTGACATTGGGACACTAGGATTAGAGCATCTCCACTGTACAACTTCCATTTGCCTTTGAAACTATATTTGTCTTTTAAACTATATTTAAAAGTTGGTATCTCAACCAAAGCCTTATAATTGCACTACATAATACCTAAAGTAAAACTAAACTTCAAGTCTCGATGCTATTACTACTAGTGTTTTTCAAAGTCACAAATGTGCTGAGTGAGATGGGGGGCAGAGGGCAGGAAGGAAACTTTTACGAATGTTCCCTGCATGTTCTTCAAAAAGGCATAAAAGACATGCCAACTTCAATGAAAAAGCTATGAAGACTGGGTCCTAAAAAGGTTAAGGCTGCCCCTAGTTTCTATTTGAAACTATTCAAAATAGTGTGTTGGAGTCTTCAGATCAGCCATTCAGGTTATGACGGTATTTCGTATATGTTTTAGTTATTTAATATTAAATATCATAAGTATGGGTCTAATCCTAATTTGTAAGGGAACAAAATTTGAGAAAAGTAAACTGAAATAGACTCTAGACACCTTCAGGTAAAATGTCATTTTTCTACCTTAGGAATATGGGTTAATTTGCTTTTATATACTATTTTCCTATTTTATAACCTAAGTGTTCGTTCAGTTACCTCAGTATCAAATTAAAGACTGCTATGGAATATAAGTACCACAAGAAATACCCACTGTTTGGCATCCAAACTTATGAACAAAAATTATTATAGCTATATACTTTAAAGCACAGTCTGTGCCATCAAAGGTCAGATGGAGTTCTGCTAACCTAAACAGTATCCAAAAGTGAGCTAAAGAGGTTGTACAAAAAAATACATGGATGTGTATACGTTAATAACTTCTAAGAAGAAGAAAAATGAAAAACAAAAAATCCAACAACCACATAATACATTTCCAGACTTTCAAGGAAAAGAATCTAAAGTGAACACATGTTTAAAAAGTTAATGTCTGAGACAGATGTTGAAGACAGAAGTCCTACTACAGAAGTACATGTAAGACTTAGAAAAGCTAGCAATACACACGCCCAGGCATAGACATAGGCAGGCTGGGCACAAGGGGAAAAAAAACAAAAAATAAGAACTCTGAAGGAGTAGCATCAAGCTAAGCAAAAAATTTTGATTTGTCTGTATAAGGGGACAGCCTCTGGCACAGCAACATCCAATTTTTGTTTCCACTGACCCAATTTAGATTGCTCAGAAAAGAAAAGCAGAGAAGGCTTTTATGAACACAAGCTTTTGTTAAGAGCTGTAACAAAAGTTTCTGATCCTTGGGTTTAAAAAGAAAAATTACACGTAAGCACGTCACTGAGTTCAGTTCCATCTGCACTATTGAAAATTCACTATAATGTAAAAGGCTTTTCCACAAAGACTGCAATATGCTGCACAGGAAAAGTTAACATGCAGTCAGTTATTTTGGTGTATGTGTGCATGAAAAAAAGGCAAAAGTACTGAAGCAAGAAGTGAGATCTGAAGATGACTGTTGCTTTACAGGCTCTCAAGAAACACACACAGCCCACAGCAATGCTTTAAGAGTTTCAGAAATAGTATGATGTAATTGCAATGACTGTTGTACATGCTTGATTTAAAACAACGCATACCACTGCAGTTCATTTACCTGGTTTTCACACACACGCTTTCTAACTGCCTTGCTTACTAGCTGCTGAAGGGCCTCACACACAATGCATTTTACTCAGGTTCGCCCTAAGTTCCAATGGTGACTCCAGTTTGGTTCAACAGAATCCCAAGGCATTGTCCCCCACCCAAATTCTTTTAAATTTGTTCCAACTCTCCTTTACCTCCCCCCACCTCTTACCACAATTTGATACCAGACATACACTTGCAAGTTGGTTTCATTTATATTGGAATGGAGACAAGCCAATACAGGAAGCAGCAACCAAAAGGTGCCTAAATTTGACCTTGGACAAGCCAACAGATGAACAAGAGAGCAAATTTTAGGTAGCTTCAGAGGTGTGTCTTATTACAGAAAGTAGAAGTTAATATTGCTTCATTATATACAGAAATAATCCATGTTGCTTAGCAACAATTATAGCAAGCTCATGATTTAGCAACTCTCATGATTTAAAAAGTTTTGATTCCTCTTGAAAATGGACTAGCACCATAAGAACTGGACACCTGGAGAAACATGAGGAAAGTCTCTTCGGAAGCAGCTAGTATCTCTTGTATCTACTTTCAGCAAAAAATTAGTAAGAATCAAGAGATCAGAAACTGGATCACAGTCCTTCAATACCAAAAAAAAACCCAAAAAGCCTTTTAGGGCATGTATATACATATATAAATTCAACAACTGTCAGGCAAGCTCACAAAATAAAACCAGAGGCTGTTTAAATTTATTTAGAGTATTAAGAAAATCCTATTACAGTCCAGATACCCTGACAGGGAAATTTCCTGAAACTTTGGAATATGGAAACTCACCATGCTCGGTTTTTAGTAATATATTTAAGAGACTGTGAACCAACTACTGATTAGCCTCCTGCCCTTCCTAAAGCCTATTAGCCGATTAGTAGCAAACATCTACTAACGTCCTACAGCTCTATTATAGTTATGTTTCAAGGGACTTGCAGAGGCTTTAGTGAAAATTTATTGGGGGGAAAAAGCAGCAGCAGCAGTGTAGAAAAGGAAGGAAAAAAAATCATGCAAATTCCTTAGACTTAGTCCTCCAGACTTAAAGATGGAAAAGAATCAACTTTCACCTTTTCCTTTATTGCATCAACCTGCAAAGGAATTCAGAAGGTGCAGCTTAGAAAAAAATCAAATTCCATATTGAGCATAAAAAGGTAGAATCAGCAACAAAGGTTTAGGGGAGAAACATCTAACCACTAAAAAAGGTATGAGAAAAGTGAAAATAAAGGGCATACTGGAAGCAAAATTTAGAATATATATGTATTTTTTTTAACTTCAGAGCTTATCGCAGAAGAATTTATGCTAGTCAGTGTGAAAGAAAGCAGCTTAAATGCTAGTAAAATTTATAGCACTTCGGTTAACAGCAGCTTAGAGCCAGGTCTCAAGTTGGCATTATGCATAAGAAAAGAAGCTATCTCATCTATGGCTAAGATAAGGCAACTGTTTTTTCTCTTACACTGAACTTCAAGCAGTTTATACACAGAAAGTGTTAATTCTTAAATTAACTGGACACAATGGTATCTAATTGAATGGTAGCCGAAGCAAATACTCCATATATGGGGGGTTGTTAGCGGTGTGCTATTTTACCCCCTTTAAATAGGCATGCTGAAGAGATCAGATGTGAAACTGATTTTAATAAGCATGTTTCGCTTTCATAAAATGGGTCCTTTAGGACCATTTTAAAACATTCTACAGCAAGAAAACTAGTAACTGTTGAAAACAGGGTGAAAAATATTCTAATATCATAAAGGGACACTAAGATGAATAAGTGAATTTTATATGATTACACTCCCAGGTTATTTAATGTACTTTTAGGAAATGTGTTAATTGTTAACCTCCTATTGTATTTTTAAATTAGGGGTAAAACTATCAAAATATTGAGAAGATTAACAGGATATTAAGAATACAGATGTAGCTTCCCCAGGGGAAATATATACATATTACAGTCAAGAACCAACCAAATAAAGGGAATCTACACTACTAAGTTATGGACATCTGAGTTAAAAGAACTAATTTGAGGAAGACATTAGTTTGAAAAAAAAAAAAAATGTATCAAATGTTTAAAAAAAACCAAACATACAATATAGAAGTAATACTATTCATCCCCAGAAATACACTGAGGATAAACATTCTGACAAGTCATGTTTTAATTCCCTTTCCCATGCAATGTCATTTGTCAGATATTTAAAATTTATGGAGAACAGGAATATTTTATGATCAACTAAATGACTCACTTCTAGAGAAAAAACACTTGAAAAAGTAAGTCTGCACATGGAGTTTTACATATGCTCAAGATAATTAGTTCTAAATAGATCCAGAGGTGTCATTACCTTTGTCAAGTATTCCTTCATAACCTGGATGAAATAGGGCATGGCAAAATCCATGATATTGTGCCTCCAGGCAGTTTCCAGGACAACATCTGGCCTTAAAAGATCATAACAGGTAAAGAGACAAGCTCCAAAGCACTCTCTTTTTTCTTCCTGCAAAAACCACTGTAGGAGTTCTTCAGCCAACTCAGTATCTTTAGATTCAGAGGCGTACTGCATAGCATCCTAGTCAAAGGAAAGGATGAAGGTCAAACATTAAACTCAAATATACCAAACTGGTAAACCAAGTAATTCAATGGGGGAAAAAACCCTTCCAGTTATATCATTTAAATTAAAGATTTGTTGAAAGAAAAGGTCAGCGTAAAGCATTCTTTTGCTTTTTTTTAAAAAAAGAACAACAGAGAGAGGTTTGACATAAACATAAGATAGCTCCCTAGAATCAAGAACTTGACTTAACTGCCATCTCCTCAAATGGGGGCTTAAAAGCAATTCTCATATTCACAAAATTAATACTTTTATAGACTATAATCACTTGTAATATACCATTTCAGGGTTAGCACAAATCATCTATTACTTGGTTTAACAGCCCTGCCCCCACCAACTTTATCCACCTTGTACAGGCTATCCTTCTTGCACAGCTCAACACTCTGTTTCCAGCGATTGTTGCCTTTGAAGAGATAAGCAGCAATTCTTCTGAACTCGATGAGTTCATGTTTTTCCAAACGCTGAGCAAGCGAGATATTGTCAAAGTTGTCATAGGCATCTATTGATGTCCGCAGAGCCTTAAAAAAATAATAAAACAAAGCCATCCAAATGCCAACTCAGTATTTCATTTTAGTTTAAAGTCTATGTTCTACCATTCTCGATCAATAAGCCGTTACTGTACACAACTAATTGTACATGACTTGATCATTATAATATGACAGCCTAGATTCAAGCATCAAACCACAAAGTTGTAATGTGAATAAGTATCAAGGTTCTTCAATCTAATTTTATAACAAATAAATTCCTCAAAGGTACTATAAAATCTCTAATGGCATAATTTTCTCCAAGGTTTTCCGTATCAAGGACTAACCTGACTGGTTATGAAATTGGGAGGATTTGTAATTTGGAGGGTAAGAAGTGTAATTTGGAGGGTAAGATTTAAACTCCTGACACAACTCAACATGATATTTAGTCATACAGATGGGCATGGCATCTGAGCCTAAAAGAAAATGGTGTTGAGAGAAAGAAAAAAGGCAACTAGCTGAACCTTATTTCTAATTAATTTTGTTTCTGTGCAATCCTTCACAAGGTAAAGTTTACTAAAAGATACTAATATGGTATTGGGCAAGAAAAGCAGTGAAAAAATACAGTTAATACTGAAGAACTTTTATGGACTACTTAAGAAATCAAAGACTTTCAACACTACCTAAAATCTAGATTTACGGATGAAGTAACCTAAAGCAAGTCAAGATCTAAGCAAAATTCTGCAAACTTGGCATTTAATTAGAAAGCAGGTTTATTAATCTTGAAAACCTCACTAAATTTAGACCCTCGGCACATAAGTACCTACTGTTTGTAATCCTGAGGTATAATAGGCTTTTTTTTACTGTAAAACATACCAACTTCACAACCCAGTCATAACTTGAGTTTTGAGAATAGATGCAAGAACCAAAAGGTTTTACCTGATAGTCTTCTTCTGTAATAAAGAGGTTGTTCAGTGACTCGTTCACAGATTTGTTGTTGTGGTTCTGAACTGAACGCAAGTATGGTTTCACCAGTGGTAGCTGTTTAACCTTTAAAATAAAGAGTTTGTTACAAATATAGCACATTGTTCAAGTTCCATGGACAAAAGCAATCCAAGTGTGTTTTAGATCCTTGTCATAAAGTTCTGAAGTTTTAAAAATGATTACCTTGCTGAAATAATTGACTGCACGAGTATGATCCAACCGTGGAGACAGCACCATCAGCAAATCATTTAACAACAGAGGCTTGAATTCTAAGTAGAACTGTATTGCTCTGTAGTATAGTTCCACATTGGCAACCTAAAATGGGAAAAAGCATATGTAAGTCAGTCACAGTTATTTCCTAATGAGCTTACTCCTTCTGAAGTCTTTGTCTTCTGAAAAAGGTACACACCTTGGTAATGATATCTTTGAA